>NW_017732085.1:482322-578453 GCF_001890085.2 Hipposideros armiger
AAGAGCACAATGATGGTGCCAACTTGGGCCAGTGAAGCAACGTCCTCCACAACTAGACTGAAGAACAAAAGGATAGCAACTTGTCTGTTCCCCTTCCCTCAATTCCCCAATAAAAATCTTTAAAAATAAAATAAAATAAAATAAGAATAAAAGGAGGAATACCTATATTTAAAAAAAAATACATGGAGACTGGCTGCTTCCCCCCTCCCCCTAGAGATCACTCCACCCCACCCTCCCAGTGTTAGAAGTAGGCTCCAGAAGAAACAGTAGCAGTGTCAGATTAAAGAACAGGATACCTACAGCCCTGGGAACTGTAGCGAAGTTCCCAGAGCCACAGACTCACAGTGAAACTAATTCCGGTGAAAGGGAGAAAACTGTAAGGGCAAGACAACTGTGGGGCTGGTAGCTGCCGTTGCTCAGAGTCACAAATGTACCAGCTGCTTCTCACAACCCACCCTGCCCCCACTTTTTGGGAGGATCCCTTCGGAAGCAACCAGAGCCACTGAAACACACACGCTCTGCATTGGTCTGCCCTCCACATTCTCCCATTGGAAGCAGCACCCTGAGACCCAGGAGACCTGCTCACAGAGGAGAAGCCCACTTACCAGGAAACCCCCCAATTGAGTGAGAATCCGGACTAGTGCAAGAGAAAATACAATGCTACAGTGTGAGAGAAAATAAAAGGCTGCAGCAGGAGAGAAAAAAAAAACATTCCAGAAACACCTACTAGAAAGCAAAAGAAAGGCCTCTTTATATCAACCTGCTGCAGAACCCACTCCTATAGATGCCCAGGAAGAGAAATAATAATTCATTAATTGCCATGAATAACCAAGGTAACACAGCTCAGAAAGAAAATGAAAACTCTCCAGAAAATGAAGTTAAAGACATGGAAATATGTGACTTAAATGACAGAAAATTCAAAATTACAGTTCTAAAAAACTCAATGAGATGCAAGAAAGCACAGAAAAGCACTTTAATGAACTCAGAAACACAATTGAAGAACAAAATGAACATTTTACCAAAGAGATTGAAATTTTAAAAAAGAACAAAATAGAAATTCTGGAAATGAAGAACTCAATAAAGAAATGAAGAATGAAATAGCCAGCTTAGGCAGTAGAGCTGACCAGATGGAGGAAAGAATTAGTGATATCAAAGACAGAAATCTGGAAATTACACAGATGGAAGAAGAGAGAGACTTGAGAGTTAAAAGAAATGAAAGAAATCTACAAGAACTTTCTGAGTCAATCAAAAAGAGCGACATAAGAATAATGGGTATACCAGTAGTAGAGAAAGGGAGACGGAACCAGAGAGTATTTTCAAACAAATAGTTTATGAGAACTTCCCTAACTTGTGGAAAGAACTGGATCCTTGAATCCAAGAAGCAAATAGAACACCTAATTACCTCAATCCCAACAGGTCTTCCCGAAGGCACATCGTATTGAAGTTGTCAAAAATTAACGACAAAGAATTCTCAAGGTAGCCAGGGAAAAGAAGACGGTAATCTACAAAGGAAAGCCCATTAGATTATCATCAGATTTTTCAACAGAAACTCTACAAGCCATGAGGGAGTGGAATCAAATATTCAAACTATTGAAAGAGAGAAATTATGAGCCAAGAATAATATATCCAACACAGACATCCTTTAGATATGAAGAAGAATAAAGACCTTTCCAGACATACAGAAGCTGAGGGAATTTTCTAACATATGACCTGCACTACAAGAAATACTGAAAGAGGTTATTTGAACTGAAACAAAAAATCAAAAGAATACAAAACCATGAGTAGTATTATGAACAGACAGACAGAAGCAGGAAATAGCAACCCTTACACAAAATAGGGGCACTATACACTTAAACATAACATAAAGGGTAAAGAAGAGAAAAGTTTCTTAAAGGGAAAAAGAAAACTTTCTACTGCAACTCAGAAATCAACTGACAGCATAAGTAGAGATAACTTGTGACAATAAAAACATAAAAGGGGAGAGTGTAAAGGCCTGAACCTGCCAAAGGGAAGGGAGATAAGAAGCACTCTGAAGAAAAAGGACTACTGTATATATGAAACTTTCTTTTACATAAACTAAATGGTAACCACTCAAAAAAATCCAGAACTGAGATATATAACATTAAAAAAAAAGAAGCAGAGGGAAAAATTATAGAATATCACCACACTGAAATAACAGATAGCAAAAAAAGGCAAAGAAACTATGGAGACACCCAGGTACCAGAAAGCAAAGGATAAAATGAATATAGGAAATCCTCATGTATCAATAATCACCCTAAATGTAAATGGGCTGAACTCACCAATAAAAAGGCACAGAGTAGCAGATTGGATCATAAAACAAAACCCAACCATAAGCTGCCTCCAAGAGACGCACCTCAGCTACAAGGACAAATATAGACTCAAAGTGAAAAGGTGGAAATTGATACTCCAAGCAAATGGTATCCAGAGAAAAGTGGGTGTAGCCATACTTTTATCAGGTGAAACAGATTTCAGGATAAAAAAGATAACAAGAGACAAAGATGAACATTTCATAAAGATAAAGGGGACAATACAAAAAGAAAACATAACACTTATCAATATATATTCCCCCAATCAGGAAGCACTAAAATATACAAAGCAACTACTAACAGAACTAAAGGGAGAAACGGACAAAAACACAATTTTAGTAAGAGACCTAAATACATCATTGACAGCTGTGGCTAGATCATCCAAACAGAAAATCAATAAGGAAATATCAGCTTTAAATGACACATTAGACCAAATGGACATAATTGACATTTACAGAGCCCTTCATCCTAGAACATCAGACTATATATTCTTTTCTAGTGTACATGGAACATTCTCAAGGATAGACCATATGTTGGGCCACAAAATTAGCCTCAGCAAACTTAAGAAGATTGAAATCATACCAAGCATATTCTCTGATCACAAGGCTTTGAAACTGGATATAAACTCCAAAAAGAAAGCAGGAAAAACCACAAATATGTGGAGATTAAACAACATGCTTTTAAAGAATGACTGGGTCAAAAAAGAAGAAAGAGGAGAGATCAAAAGATGCACAGAAACAAATCAGAATGAAAATACATCGTATCAAAATTATTGAGATGCTTGGGCCGGCCGAGTGGCTCGTTGGTTAAGAGTTGGCTTGGGTGTGCAAGCTATGAGCAGCAGGGCTGCGGGTTTGGATCCCACGTGGGCCAGTGACGCTGCGCTCTCTGTAGCTAAGATGGTGAACAACAGCTCGACCTGGAGCTAGCATGCTGTGAGTCACTGGTGACGACGTAGGCAGCAGTGGGGCTGCAGTGGGCTGCCATAAGCTACCATTAGTGGCCGGAAGCCATTGTGAGTGGCTGGCAGCTGTCATGAGCTGCCATGAGCCTCCATGAGCGGCTGTCCAAGGGCCAGTGACCAATCTGCCTCAGCCGGGAAGAGCGCAATGTTAATGCCAACATGGGCCAGTGAAGCGACGTACTCCACAGCTAGACTGAAGAACAAAAGGATAGCAACTTGTCTGTTCCCCTTCCCCGATTCCCCAATGCTGTTCCCTCCCGCAATTCTCCAATAAAATCTTTAAAAAAAAATTATTGCAATGCAGTGAAAGCAGTAATAAGAGGGAAATTCATATAATTACAGGCCTATCTCAACAAACAAGAAAAATCCCGGATATACAACCTCACATTACACCTTAAAGAACTAGAAAAAGAAGAACAAATGAAACCTAAAGTCAATAGAAAGAAAGAAATAATAAAAATCAGAGCAGAACTAAATGAAATAGAGAACAAAAAGACAATAGAAAAAAATTAATGCAACAAAGAGATGAATAAAATTGGCAAACCCTTGGCTAGTCTCACTAAGATAAAAAGAGAAAAGACACAAATAAAACAAAATCAGGAACGAAAAAGGACAAGTTACCATGGTTGCCACAGAAATACAAAGAATCATACAAGAATACTATGAAGGACTATATGCTACCAAATTCAATAACCTATAAAAAATGGACAAGTTCTTAAAAACATATAACCTTCTTGACTAAATCATGAAGAACTGGAAAATCTAAATAGACCGATCAACAGTAAGGAAATTGAATCAGTCATCCAAAACCTTCCCCAAAGCAAAAATCAAGGACCAGCTGGTTTCACTCGTGAATTCTACCAAACATTCAAAGAGGATCTAACACCTGTCCTCCTCAAACTCTTCCAAAAAATTGAAGAAGCAGCAATACTTCCTGACTCATTTTATGAGGTCAACATTACCCTGATACCAACACCTGGTAAGGATAACAAAAAAGAAAAAGAAAATTATAGACCAATATCTCTGATAAGTAAAGATGCAAATATCCTAAACAAAATTCTAGTAAATTGAATATAACAATGCATGAAAAAGATTATACATCATGATCAAGTGAGGCTCATCCCAGTGGCACAAGGATGGTTCAATATACACAGATTGATCAATGTGATACACCACATAAACAAAATAAAAGATAAAAATTTTATGATTATACACCACATAAAATAAAAGATAAAAATAATAGATTATATCAATAGATGCAGAAAAAAGCATTTGACAAGATACAACATCCATTTATGATTAAAACACTTAATAAAATGGGTATAAAAGGAAAATACTTTAACATAATAAAGGCTATATATAACAAACCCTCAGCTAATATCATAATTAATGGTGAAAAACTGAAGCCTTTCGCTCTTCGTTCAGGAACACGACAGGATTGTCCCCTATCACCACTGCTATTCAACATAGTATTGAAAGCCCTAGCCAGAGCAATCAGGCAAGAGAAAGAAGTAAAAGGCATCTGAATTGGGGATGGATAAGTTAAATTGTCACTTTTTGCCGACAATATGATTCTTTATTTAGAAAACCCTAAAGACTCCACCAAAAAGCTATTAGAAACAATAAACAAATACAGTAAAGTCACTGGCTACAAAATCGATGTACAAAACCCCATTGCATTCCTATATACTAACAATGAAATTTCGGAAAAAGAAATGAAAAAAACAATTCCTCTAGCAATTGCAACAAAAAGGGTAAAATACCCAGGAATAAACTTAACAAAGGATGTGAAGGACCTATACACTGAAAACTATAAGACATCTTTTTTTTTTAAATCAAAGACACAAAGAAATAGAAAAATATTCCATGTTCATGGATTGGAAGAATTAACGTAGTTTAAATGGCCGAACTGCCCAAAGCAATAAACGTATTTAATGCAATCCCCATCAAAATCCCAGGGGCTTTTTTTTTTTTTTTAAGAAATAGAACAAGGGCCGGCTGAGTGGCACGTTGGTTAAGAGCTGGCTTGGGACACCACAGGGCCCCGGTTCAGATCCCACATATGAGGGCCAGTGACACTGCCCGCTACAGCTAAGATGCTGAACAACAGCTCAACCTGGAGCTGGGCTGCCGTGAGTCCCAGCGTCAGCATGGGCTGCAGCCCCTGTGGCAGCGGGTTGCCATGGGCTACCGTGTGTAGCCAGCAGCAGCATGAGTGGCCAGCAGCCGCTGTGAGCGGCCATCCAGAAGCTGGCGACTTATCTGCCTCAGCTGGGAAGAGCGCAATGATGGTGCCAACTTGGGCCAGTGAAGCAACGTCCTTCACAACTAGACTGAAGAACAAAAAGGACAGCAACTTGTCTGTTCCCCTTCACCCAATTCTCCAATTAAAAACCTTTAAAAAAAAAAAAGGAATAGAACAAAAAATTATCAGATTCGTATGGAATTACAAAAGACACCAAATAAACAAAGCAATCCTAAGAAAAAAGAACGATGCTGAAGGTATCACACTCCCTGACTTCAGCTTGTACTGCAGAGCAACAGTAATCAAAACAGCATGGTACTGGCAGAAAAACAGAGATACAGACCAATGAAATAGAATTAAAAACCCAGAAATAAACCCACATAAATATGGACAGATAATTTTTGACAAACGAACCAAAAACATACAATAGAGAAAGGAAAGCCTCTTCAATAAATGGTGCTGGCAGAATTGGAAAGCCACATGCAAAAGAATGAAACTAGGCTGCTTTCTGTCATCATATACCAAAATTAATTCAAAATGGGTAAAAAACCTAAACATAAGACCTGGAACAATAAACTGCATAGAAGAAAACATAGATACTAAACTTATGGACCTTGGGTTCAAAGAGGATGGTATGAATTTGACCTTAAAGGCAAAGGAAGTAAAATAAAAATAAATGAATGGGACTATCAAACTTAAAAGCTTCTGCACAGCAAAAGAAACCATCAACAAAACAAAGAGGCGCCAACCAAATGGGAGAAGTTATTTGCAAACAATGCCTCCAATAAGGGGTTCATATCCAGAATACAACTCAACAACAAAAAGACAAACTATCCAATTAAAAAATGGGCAGAGGACCTCAATAGACATTTCTCCAGAGAGGACATACAGATGGCCAATAGACATATGAAAAGATGCTTGACATCACTAATCATCAGAGAAATGCAAATAAAAGCCACAATGAGATATCAGCTAACACCAAGTAGAATGGCTATCACCAACAAGACAAATAATAACAAGTGTTGGAGAAGCTGTGGAGAAGAAGGAACCCTCATATACTGTTGGTGGGAATGTAAATTGGTGCAGCTGCTATGGAAAACAGTATGGAGGTTCCTCAAAAAATTAAGAATAGAATTACCATATGACCCAGCAACTCCTCTCCTGGGTATGTACCCCAAAAAATCTGAAAACATTTATCTGTAAAGATATATGTGCTCCAATGTTCATTGTAGCTTTATTTACAGTGGCCAAGACATGGAAACAACCAAAGTGTCCTTTGGTAGATGACTGGATAAAGAAGATGTGGTATATATACACAATGGAATACTACTCTGCCATAAGAAAAGATGAAATATTGCCATTTGGTTCATGGATGGATCTTGAGATTACTATGCTAAGTGAAATAAATCAGACAGAGAAAGTCAAGAACCATATTATTTCACTGATATGTGGGATATAAAGCTGAAAGCAACAAAGGAACAAAACAAATAAAGAAACAAAAACTCATAGACACAGACAATAGTTTAGTGGTTACCAGAGGGTAGGGGGGGAGGAGGGATATTAGAAGAGGGTAAACAGGTTCATATATATGGTGATGGAAGGAGAACTGACCCTAGGTGGTGAATACACAATGTGATATAGATGATGTATTACAGAATTGTACACTTGAAATCTATGTAATTTTACTAACTATTGTTACCCCAATAAATTTAATGAGGAAAAAAAAAGCAAAAACTCAGGTTAACTCAATTAATCAAATATAAGGAGTTTTCCTCCCTGCCACTCTGGGAGTAGACTCTTCTCTTAAGCTCCTGGAGAGACTGGGTTTTTTTTCTCCATCCTGGAGCCCAGTGATGGCAGACTTGGTGTATTAGCAGATAGGACCTGAGCCAAGTGTGCATGCCTGGCCTGGCCACTGGTACTTTCATGATCATCATGACAAGAACAAGTCCAGGGAACTGCTGCCCTTTCTGCAGAGTCCTAAAGTGAGACATATGGGGCAGGTATGAACCTGTCCTGAAGCCTGGCACTGCACCCAGATGGCCTGCAGCCCCAAGAAAAGCCACTAGCAGGGCAGCAGCCAGAGTAGCAAGAAAAGAAATGCCTGTCTTTTAAACCACTGTATTTTGGGGTGAGTGGCTGTGCAGGATCATTCAGCTACAGCAAACTCATCCCCCAGATGCCAGAGTCCAGCGCTTGTCTTAGTTGTCTTGGTTATGAGTTTCTTCCTGTGTCATGTGTTGCTTCTCTCTGCTAAGGATCCCTTCCTGTTCTTCAGTTGAGACAAACGGTCTTCTTCAAGAAACACCTGGTACCCAACTCTGCCAGGTTTGCGTGGAGCTACTAAACATAAAACTGCCTGCATGCCACGTGGCCAAGGCTGGTCCAAGCAGCATCCATGCCTCCTGCCACATAAAAAGCCTAAGAGACCAACACAGAGACCAAACCAAGTAGAAACAGGCAAAAGTGTAGGCCCAGCTGGGTCAGGGCCCTTTTGGCCTTGGCAGTCACCCTGTGATTTCAGCCCTTCTTTCATTCTCTAAGTTTCCCATTTCAGGCATGGTTCACATTAGGAAGAACAGTTATTCGACCCAGTTCAAGTAGAAAAGGGTTTCACCCAGGGATTGAGGTACTCACAGTCATTAGAAGGGCTGCCACGACCACTCCCCAACATGCCTGTTGGGTCTGAGATAGGTTGCTGTGGCAGCACTTCCAGCTCCCTGAGTGGCAGGAAGAGTGAGAGGGAGAGTCCCACTTCCTAACCAAGCCCATGAACATCTAATTGGCAAGCTGTCCTTTGCATCCAGAACCCTTGCTGCAGGTTCAGTATTCTCTAAACTCTCCATCTAGAAGGAAGGTGGTGTTGGGGCTCACAAGGCATGTTCCAAATAACTCCTTTAAATTTTTAAAATATTTTTATCATTACAAAATACTTCCATGGTTTGATGATAGTTGTATTTGATTTTTATAACAATACAGTTAAGATCAACACTATCACGATCACTCTACATACGAGGAAGCCTAGAATTTAGAATTTAAGTGCTTTTCTCAAAGTCCCACCAGTGCCAGCCTAGGGCTCTAGATGCCTCAACCTACCACTTCTTGGACTCCAAGAGCTGGTAGATGCTGTTCCAGTAGATCTAGTCATGGAACCTGGAAAGGAGCTTGGCACGTAGCAGGCATCCACCAATGCTTGGGAAGTCAACATCCTTTACCTAAAAGAAAAGAAAGATGTGAGAGAAAGTCAATATAGTATCTTCAAAATATCTGACCCATTTACTTTCTCATTTTTTCCTGAAGAGGACAAACTAAAACATTTACTATAAATCTGACACAAACAAACTCTTTTTCTTTTCTTTTCTTATATTTCCTTTTCTTTTATTAGGAAACAGATACACTGTTAACATTTGTTTAAGAAAATGCTTCTACAGAAAGCTGGGTGATGGATACATGGGGTTTCATTATTCTAGTCTTTAATTTGTGTATGCTTAAATTTTTCTCTAATGAAAAAGGGTTTTCACTGATTGATTTTTTTTTAAATGCTTCCGCCCTCCCAGGACACTGGGAATGAAGCAAGCCCATCCTCTAACCACAAATCTAATGACAGCCCTGCCAAGGCCCAGCTGCCTGACTGCTCCAAGCTTAGCTTTCAGTCTAGGTGGCAGCAGGGACACCCCGGGTCTTCTTATTACAAGCTGAAGCCAATTACTTTCTTTGGGTGCATTTCCTCTGCAGAGCATTTGCTATGCTCTTCTCTCCTTTGATGGACTGAGGTCAGCAGCTAGCCAAAGTGTCTGACTGGCAAGCACACTGTGCTCCCCGCCTGAGCCTGCCACCCAGACCCTGGCAATGGCAGAGTGGAGCTGGCCTCAGTTCATTCTAGAAATAGAAAAGGAATCAAGGGTGAATGTATCATTCCAAGCTATGATGTGTAAAAGGCTTTCTTTTTCCTTTTGGTATCCTCATGCCACATTTCCAACGTCCCTAGAACAGTCAGGGGCAGGGCTGAGTGTCAGCTGTCTGGGCGTCACCCACCTGCTATGGCATTCCTTAGGCCTATTGCTGCATGCCAGACCTGGTCTAGAGGGCAGATGGCCACATAAAAATAGTTGGGGAGCACTTGAGGTGCCACCTCTCCAGCTGTTCTGTCTAGCGGAAGCCAGGTGAGAGGGTGAAGAAAGTGTGGCTTCTGTCAGAGCCTTGGAGCAGAGGCCAGCTGCTCAGTGTGTCCCCACAGTGGGCGAGTGCAGACTTTTGTCCAGTAAGGATACATAGGAAGGTCAGGGCCAGGAAGAAAATCTCACCTGACAGGAAAACCTTCTGACCCTGCCAGCTCTCCCTAGAATGAGCACTGGACAAAATCATTCTTCCTGTTTCATCAGATTCCAATCAATTCTATTGCAGCTAAAAAGTTCTGTCGCACTGGGCCAATATAAATACAGCCTCAGGGCTCCAGGAACCTGGTTCTTGTTTAAGAAAGTAGGGTCTAGGCAATGGAGAGTTACTATTCAGCAGGCATAAAGTTTCAGTTGACTAAGATGGATAAGTTCTAGAGACCTGCTGTACACTGTACCTATAGTCAACAATAATATAGTATACGCTTTGTTAAGAAGGTAGATCAAAATACAACAAAATTTTTAAGAAGCAGAAGCTAGAGTCTGAATGTGTGGCCAAGACAAGTTACTTGGCCTCTCTCAGGCTTGGTTTCCTCATCTGTAAAAGTAATAATAATACCTGCTGTGGAAAGGATGATCATTAAATGAGATGCATGGAAGAAAGCAGCGGCTCCCTTCCTGGAACACTGTAGACACTTGGCACTGATTGCTTGTTTCTCCCTGATTAAATGAGTGAGCCATGTAGCATATATTTGGGACCTAGTCACAAATATACTTTAGTAGGGCAGAGCAAAAGAATTGGGGAATGAGTTGTCAGGGTGGGTGGGGAGAGATGGTCTCTGAATCACTGAGCCAGCTGTGAGCTGAGGGAGTGGCTGCCACAGAATTCCTGAGAACAGCTGAGACAGCTGGGGGGGGGGGGCTTTTGTCTTGAACTGAGTTCAACTTTCCAAATAGCCATAGTTTTACTGTAGAGAAGAAACAATAAGAAGTTCACATTATTTTGATTTGGCAGTTTGCCGTTTGCAGGCATCTTCACCTACATTATCTCAGTTGCTTTCCAGGCAATGCTGTTTGGCAGAGAGAGCACCCATTGACCCCAGAGCCTCAGAAAAGGGAAGCTGCAGGCTGGTCAAAGGGAAGGCAGGGCTGGACCTGCTACATGGCCTTCCCACTATGCACCACTGCCCTGTAACAGAACATTCAGGGCCAAGATTATGACTAGATACAAAACTAGTTTCTAACTAAACCAGCAGAAAATGACTAGAAAAGGAATTCAAGCAAATAACTGGTTGATCATAATCAGTCGTGAACCTGATGGGAGGGAGGTTAGAGGTTGGGGGACTGGGTGAAAAATGAAGGTACAAATTGGCAGTTACAAAATAATCATGGAGACGTAAAGCATAGCATAGGAAATATAGTCAATAATATTGTAATAACTACTCATATGTATAGTGCCAGAAGGGTATAAGACTTACTGGGGGGTATCACTTGAAAGTTATATAAGTATTAACCACTATGCTGTATACCTGAAACAAATATAATGTTGACTGTCAACTGTAATTTTTAAAAATTTTAAAATAATAATAAAAACAAACAAAAAAATAAAAACTCCACTATCTGAATTTATACCTAACTGAAAAAATCCTGGTAGAAACCTTTTGTTTACAAAGGCATTATGAAATTTTTCTTCATTTCTCATGATAATATTCTGAGTCCTCCTTTCAGAATAGGAAAGTCCTTCTGCACTGCAAATTTTCTGCCATTCTATTTTCTTCATTCACAATCATCTACTAAGTGCATTTGCATAGTAAATAATAGTAAGTAATGTGCTGAGCATTACTGACAATGTACAGGAAGTATAGTCTCTAACCTTAGGAATTTATTGTATAATCTGGTCTAGGAGGTAGGGCTCCTAAATGTGACACACCTGGATAATCTGATCATGGAAGGTGCTTAGTGAGTGCATGATAATGTGGTTGGTGCAGACATTTAGGGGCAGATGGTAAGTTCAATTTTTACACACTTCCATGGTGATGCCATGTCCAATTAGAGTCTGGGACTAGAAAATTTCTCTATCACACAAACAACTACCTTTCAAATCACATTATCACTTAGATCGGTTTCTATTTTGCTTCATGTAGCCCTAATTTTTCATAATCCAATGGCCTCAAAAAAACAAGGTTATCTTCTACAACTCTGAGACTCAGGTGTGTTTATGTGGTACACACACTTAGCCAAACATGTCTAGGGCTGCTCTGTGCCAGACATGAAAAGAAAAGACTCTGCATACCCAATACACAATCTGCCCAACAACTCTGCAAGGTTGGTGTTCTATTGCCAATTTCCTCATGTGGCAGAGCTGAAATTAAGACCACCCAGTCTGACCTCAGAGCTCCAAAAGGCACTAATCCAGCTACTTCTATTAGTAGTAGAATTATGTGCTCTAACATCCCAAGGAGGGGACATTGCAGAAATCACATAGAAAGGGACAGAGAACACTTTGCAGATGAAACTGTCAGGAACGGCCCCTGTAAGAAGGATTTGGCTCAAGTGGCTTGGTGGGAAATAGAGAAGTATTGAGTTTCTAGCACACCAGGGCAGTGCCACAGGGCAGACCCTAGGCAGAGCTTGTGGGAGTGTTCGTCCCTTTCTCAGTGACATCCTGGGTCTCTCAGGGGTCACTTCCACCTGTTGACAAAAAATATCCAGCCTAAGAGAAAACTTATGAGTTTATTTGAGCCAAACTATCGACAATTGCCGGGAAGCAAAATCTCAACGGATTGAGATAATGCTCCGCAAAATGGCAGTTTGCAGTTTATTTTATACATAAAATCAATGGAGGTAGTTACATGAAATCCATTGGTGATAGATTAAGGGGATGGGAGAAAGCAAAGCAGGGAAATCTTTGGGATTGGATAAAAGTGCATTGATTGGAGAGACAGGGACTCCTCCTACACAGGTGGGTGCAGGATAGCTAACAGTTTGCTCTTTGCAGTACAAAGAGATGGTAATCAGGAGACTAGCATGATAATGAGGAATTTCGCAGTTTCCAGCTCTGGTCCAGAAAAAGGATTAAAGATGTTATCTTAGGTACAAAAAGACAAAGAACAGGCCCACTGAAAAGGCACAGATTAATTTAATGAGGAAGCTCGAGATGTGACTTCCCGCCATGGCCCACCTTAGTTAAGAATTTTTATGTTCACACCATCCACTGTGGTTATTTTCAGTCTCCTGAGCTTGTCAGGTATAACATGTGGCCTCTTTTCCGTCCACACACCTCTGTAATCCCTTTCCCCCTAATCAGAGCAGGGTCCTATTCCTTCATCCACACAAACCAGGATTCATGCCCCTTGCCAGTTGTGCCTTTTGTAAAGCCTTTCCTCTCTGAGAGACAAAGGCTTCCTCCCGCCCTTTCAAAGAATTCCAGGCATGAAGATTGCCTTCCTAGCAAAGGGATTCTCATCCTCCAGCTGCGCTGAGCTCTCTCCTGCACTGATACTCTGTTCCCTTACTGGAAAGAGGATGGACAATGTGTATCAAAATCCTTTTAAGCATATCATTTGACCCAGTAATTCCACTTCTAGGTACCAATCTTCAATTCTAAATTCAAATAATATTTTATGGTTGAAGCATTTTCGGTAATAGCGGAAAATAAAAAACAACCCAAATGGCCAAGCATAAGAGAATAAGTAGAATACATTAGAAAATGGTGGGCAGCCATTGAAAATGTTTTTTATGAAGCACCATACTAACATGAAGAAGTTATGTTTACAAAGTTGATTGTTTTAAAGCATACATGCAACATGAACCTAATTAAGTTTAAGAAAACTAGTTGTAAAATAAAAGACTGGCAGGAAATGTCAAATGTTAATTAATTAGTTAATTAATGGTGTTCGGGGGGGTTGGATTTTGTCTTTTGTTACTTTTCAGTCTTTTCCAACTTCAGTGAAGCTTGTCTATTATTCCCCCACCCCGTTTTAAAAACTGTGGTTAAAAATTATATAACACAAAAAGTACTATCTTAACCAGTTTTTTTTTTTTTTAAGATTTTATTGGGGAATTGGGAGGGGAACAGCGTTGGGGAATCGGGGAAGGGGAACAGAAAAGTTGCTGTCCTTTTGTTCTTCAGTCTAGTAGTGGAGGACGTTGCTTCACTGGCCCATGTTGGTATTATCATTGCGCTCTTCACAGGTGAGGCAGATGGGTTGCCAGCTTCTGGACGGCCGCTCATGGTGGCTCTTTGCAGCTCACACCGGCTGCCAGCCGCTCACGCTGGCTGCCGGTCACACACAGTAGCTTATGGCAGCCCACTGCAGCAGGGGCTGCAGCCTACACTGTCACCTGCGACTCAAGGCAGCCCAGCTCCAGGTCGAGCTGTTGTTCACCATCTTAGCTGTAGAGGGCAGTGTCACTGGCCCCCATATGGGATCTGAACTGGGGCCCTGCAGCTCAGAGCTGGCGACCGAAGCCAGTTCTTAACCAACGCGCCACTCAGCCGGCCCCCATATTAACTATTAAATGTACAATTCAGTAGTGTTCAGTATATTCACATTGTTGTGCAACAGATCTTCAGAACTTTTTATCTTGTAAAACTCATCTATTAGATTTTAATGCAAAAATAATATAAAGACTATTTTTTAAAATATAAACTGCCCAGGGCCGGCCGAGTGGCGCGATGGTTAAGAGCTGGCTTGGGACGCCAGAGGCCCCCGGTTCGGATCCCACATATGAGGGCCGGTGACACTGCCCTCTACAAAAAAAAAACCAAAAAACAAAAAACAAACAAACAAACAAACAAACAATATATATATACACACTGCCCAAAGCTAGTCCTGAAATTTGCCCTGCTTCAGCTGGTTTTTAAAACCTGAAGGTGAAGTTTCCTTTACAACATTCTTCCCCTTCCCTCCACCTTAAGTCACCTGGAGGGGATTTTCCAGAACCTGTTCTCTCTAGGTGGTCCGCTCCTGGCTGAGGTCACACAGAGTGTTAGGGGATCACTGAGGACTAGATTCTAGGGCTCTGTGACCTCATTCAGAGCCCTTTTCCCTAGAACAGTGGTTCTCAACCTTCCTAATGCCGCGACCCCTTAATACAGTTCCTCATGTTGTGGTGACCCCCAACCACAAAATTACTTTCGTTGCTACTCTAACTGTAATTTTGCTACTGTTATGAATCGTAATGTAAATATCTTTTTGTTTTCCAATGGTCTTAGGCGACCCCTGTGAAAGGGTCATTCGACCCCCAAAGGGGTCGTGACCCACAGGTTGAGAACCGCTGCCCAAAATATGCTAAAGACTCTTACATTGTGCACAATATCAGAGAAAATGATCAGTGTTGGAGTTGACTCCATGACTGGGAAAATAACAAAGAATTAGTTTGGGCTGGGAAAGGCCATTTGATTACAGTTATGTAGCAAACATGTTGTCCATTTTTGCCTCATTGTTATACAACGCTGTAACAATTCATTTAGGATCAGATAGCTGTCAGGTCATAGTTGTTATAAATTTGATTTATTACACTCAGCTCTATGCATGTGACAAGGAGAAAATTCTGAGATGCCCCAAATTAAAATACAGCAGGCCAGAGAATGGGAGGAAGAGACAAAAAGGGGTTAATCAGTTAACTGCAGTGCATCACACACCTTAGTGTATGTTGGAATTATTAAATTAACTCCCAGGTGGCTATTTCTGAGGTTATCTAAAAAGAGAGAATAGCCAGGTGCAGCAGAACCCCAGGAACCCCCCCTTCCTGTTTACACATGAGCTTTACAGACTCCACTGTGGGACTTTACCGGCCTATCCCAGAACCAGCCCCCTTCACCTTCTCCTATCCCTTTTGTCTGTAGCTAATATAAATTCTTTCAGAACTGTTTACATCTTTCTCCCCGCTATTTGATGTATAAAAACACTTGCAAAACTCAGGAAAGACAGACATATTTGTCTTTCATACCTAGTCATGCTGCTGGGGGTTTAGACTCCAAGCCCTATGACTGGTCTTTTTTGCTAGCAGTGACCTAATAAACCCTTTCTTTTAAAAAGGCTTTCATCCTCCACAACTAGGCTGAAGAACAAAAGGACAGCAACTTGTCTGTTTCCCCAAAGTTGTTCCCCTTCCCCCATTCCCCAATAAAATCTAAATAAATAAATAAATAAATAAATAAATAAAAATAAAAATAAAAAGACTTGCAGCTGTGGAAGTTAAATTTTTTGTTTAACACATGGATGTGTATTCTTCATTGTGTGTTTCATGGATATATGCTCACTACTTTCTTAGAAATACAGGAAATGGGACAATTAGGTTGAATTTTTAGGTCAGTTGGTTTTTCTTTAAGTTAGGACAGGTGCTGATTAGTCACAGGATGTATGAGAGCTGCTAGGGAATTTAAAGATCATCTGGCCTTACTCACTGGCTGATGAGGAAACTGATTTTATCTAAACATAGAGCTTCCAGGATGCAGGGTTAGGAGTCACAGTCAACTTTCCAATTCATTTCCTGTGTGGAACAAAACAGGCTGCAGGCGGCCACACTCTGCATGGGCCTTCTTCTGGTGCTCCCAGGATTTAGCAAATCCATGAAAACAAAAACATTTTCTAATCACAAATCCCAAACCTGTCTGGACTCTTATCTAGGAAAGGTATATAAAACAGGATCTTTATTTTTGTTCCCAACCCTACACAAAGCACCCAGAGGGGAAGCAGGGGTAAGTGTACCCTGTCATCTGATCATCACCACTGTCCAAATGAATCCAAATGTGGAAACTCAGATAGGGTTGGGTGGGGATTATGTGCAAGAGTTGAGCCCTCTCTCCTCAGCTCTTAGGTAGAGTAGCAGCTTAGTCTCCCAAATCAGCATGGTGCCTGGCACACCACAGATGTTCAGTTAATCTTGGTAGGATTGAATTAGATCCAAAGACTGTGCCCCCAATTGCCCAGCAAACATCATGAGGGCACTTCAGAGCTCAAGAATGAATAGGGATTCACATCTTTCTCCCTCTTCACACTTGATTCATAACAAGAGACTGTACGCTGTTTTCAGAGACCTCAGCCTTTGAGGTCTCTTGGAGGCTGTTGCCAGGCTGCCTGTGTCCTCTACTCACAGAGCTAAATCAATTCACTGTTTATGCCCGCCACCACCATTTGATTTCAGAAGTTTTCAAATTTATAGGAAAGTTGAAAGAATAATACAAGCATAACACGAAGACCTATACCCTTCATCTAGATTCACTTATGGTGACATTTTGCCACATTTGCTGTCTCTGTCTTTGTACACACGCACACACATCCTTTTTTATGAAGCATTTAAAAACAAGCTGAACACACGATGACATTTCAGTATGTATCTTCTACGTGACTATAATATCATCATCACACTTTAAAAAATAACATCAATTAGATATCATTTAATTTCTCCAATTGTCCTCAAAATGCCAGTAAGAGGTATTTTAAAAATTGGGGAGGGAGGGAAGGAGAGGGGAGGGAAAGGAATAGGAGGAGAGGGAAGGAGATAAACAGTGAATTGATTTAGCCCAGTGAGTGGAGGACACAGGCAGCCTGGCAACAGCCTCCAGTTTCTGTAGGTAAGAAGCTGCTGCCAAGAGCATGGTGATGTACCTTCTCCCTTCACTGTGGACAGAGAAGAGACGGATGAGTACAGAGTGCCGTGCAATGGAGGGACAGTGGCTCCAAGAGAGGAGGAGGATTTCTGGGAAGGGCTTTAAATGCTAGCATTGGGTATGGTGTCCAGCTCATGGTTCTTTCACTTCTCCTCAGATGTCATTTTTTAAATCCTGAACAATCTTAGTGGGCTATTCTGAACTCTCTCTCTGCAAGGTTTCCAGCTTTTCTGTAATCAGATTACCAGAAAGACCAAAATAAGTGGTAGTAGGGAAACCTGCCAGAAAGGCACTACCCACACCTCCTGTGGCCTGGCCTCTACCTCCCAACCTGATCAGTTGTCAGGGGCGAGGAGTCCTCAGCGGTACTTAGTCCTGATGCCTCCCCTGCTGCTCCCACATCAGGCTGCTCCGTTTAGGCCATCTCCACCCATTTGTGAAAGGGAGGCTGTGCATCTTAAAGTAAACCCAGAAGTGACTCCTGCCCTTTTTTAAAAATGGGAATAACGAAAAACCTCATGGCCTGTGGGCTTGTAAGTGCATTCTCCAGGACCTCCATAAGTTAGAGGGACCTTCTTGCTAGCCAGGTGCTTTTTGCCCAGAGAGGGTAGTTTTCTGGGCATCTGGAAAGCAGAGAAGTGGGGTGGCGGCCCCCAGCCTGAACACATTCTCTTTTCCTCTCCCTCAAAACTCAAATAGATAGGTTTTACAGTATATAAATATGCTTAAATAAAGCTGTTAGAAATTAATTTAGGAGGTTGCTTAAAGAATGGAATAAACTTGGGCTGGCCAAGTGGCGCAATGGTTAAGAGCTGGCTTGGGACGCCAGCTCTGAGCAGCAGGGCCCCGGTTCAGATCCCACATGGGGGCCAGTGACGCTGCACCCTCTACAGCTAAGATGGTGAACAACAGCTCGACCTGGAGGTGGGCTGCCATGAGTCGCTGGCGACAGCGTAGGCCCCCTGCTGCAGTGGGCTACCATAAGCTACCGTGAGTGGCTGGCAGCCAGCGTGAGCAGCCAGCAGCCTGTGTGAGCTGCCGTGAGCAGCTGTGCAATGGCTGGCAAGTGACTGCCTCACCAGAGAAGAGCGCAATGATAATACCAGCATGGGCCAGTGAAGCCACGTCCTCCACAACTAGACTGAAGAACAAAAGGACAGCAATTTCTCTGTTCCCCTCCCCAGATTCCCCAATAACATCTTAAAAAAAAAAAAAGAATGGGATAGACTTGAAGTGAAAATATCAGAGAATGTACATAGTACATAGTAAGAGCAAGATTATTTTGTGAAGATTTTATTTCGGTTTTGAGTGTGTGTGTGTGTACATGCACTGAATCACAAATGTGTTTGTTTCAGTGAGTCAAGTAAAAAAAAAAAAAGTTTGAAAGTCACCAATTTAAGTGGATTTCCTTGGAAGAGAGCTGCCTTTTGCTTTGATTCTTTCTCTTCTTTTCCCAAGACTTCTACATCTCCCCATGCGCTCCACCTTCCAGGGTCTTCCAATTCCAGCTGCATAGCGTTAAAGAAATTTTCTTTTCACTTATTCTCAGAACAAGCTGAGTGTCACCTGGCATGAATATCTGATCAGCAAGAAGATCCCCTCCTCCATCAGTTCTCTTAACCCATAAAAATCAGTCCCTTTCAAGAGGTCAGGACACCATGGCACTGGGGCAGGAAGACAGTTCAGAACTAGGGAGCTCATTGGGAGCTATCCAGTAGCCAGCAGTACCCCTCTGCCCACTAAGGCTGGTCTTGCCCAGATGCTCAGCCCAGCCACACCTGATAGAAGGGCTGTGTGCCAGAGTGTGATATCTTTGGACAGATGCTTTCAGGCAGCTGCTGCAATGGGAGTGCCTGAATTATAATCTTTTAGTTCTATTTTAAAATATACTTCTGTAGTTTATGCCTTACTTCTCATATAATCATCATGACAGTAATTCAAAGTAATTACCAACACCCTCCCTGAATAAGAATGCTTCTGCACTGGGTCAAGCCCCCATCACACGGACCCCTGCAATAATGTCCTCACTTCCTCCCATGACGCCCTCACCTCCACACTGCTTCCACAGTCCTCTTCCTAAAATTCGTCCCATGTTTTTCCTAGTTTCTCTCTTGGATGAAATTCCCCATCTTTTCATGTATGTTGTCCATCTTTTTCACTAAATCTTTAACATATTAATCATAGTTATTTTAAAGCCCTTATCAAGGGCCGGCCGAGTGGCTCAGTTGGTTAAGAGCTCACTCAAGAGTTTGAGCTCTGAGCAACAGCGGTTCGATGCCTGGCCTGAGCTGAGTTGCCAACAGGTGGCAGGATGGCTCAGCTTAAAAAAAATAAATAAATAAAAAATAAAGCCTTTATCTAATAGTTCCAACATCTGGGCCATGCCTGGGTCTGGTTCTGCTTTATCTCTTAATATTGTGTTGACAATTTTTCTTGGTTTTTTTTGTATAATTTTTATAGAGAAGAACGGTAGAGACTGAGGTAAATGACATTTGTGCCTGGAATGGGCATGCCTCTTCTCTTGTCAAAACAATACTGTAAGAGTTTGTTAATCTAGTCAATGGTTGAACAGGATTTGGGTTTTATTGTTGCTATAGTTACCCTCAGGACACCACAGCTTCACATCCCCCAGAAGGATTTTTTGAAGAGTTTTATTGAGATATAATTCACCTAACATACAATTCACCCATTTAAAGTCTTCAACTCAAAGGTTTTAGTATGTTCACAGAGCTGGGCATCCATCCTCACAACCTATTTTAGAACATTTTCATCACACCCAAAAGAACCCCACCCCACCCTTAGATGTCACCTCCCACTCCTCATCCTCCCCAGGCCCAATGACCACTATTCCACTTTCTGTCCTATCTGGACATTTCACATAAATGGAATCATACACTATGTGATCTTTATGTCTGGCTTCTTTCACTGAGTATGTTGTTAGCATGGTTCATCCACACTATAGCATGTATCCACGCTTCATTCTTTTTTTATTGCAGAGCACTATTCATTGTGTGAATATATGCCAGATGGTTTTTCTCAGTGCTCCAGCTCCTTCCTCAGCTTTTACATCCCTGAATGTCTGTGCCACGGAGAGGGTCTCTCTCATGCTTTTGCTTGTTATTTGGTGTTATAGCCTTGTGGTAGAGCTGGGGGACACACCCTATTCTCCTGGTCCAGTCCCATTCTTCATTAGACCCATGAGCCTGGGCCTCCAGGATGGCAGATGGTGCTTTCACAGAGTCCAGCCTCTCCCTTCCAAGACAGTCAAACTCTGCCTGGACCTGCCCCTCCCCGCCATGGCCCAAGAGCTTTGCTTCATGCAAGAAGAATCTGGGGAAGTGGGTTGCTCCTGATGGAGGCCCTGGAAAAGAGCTGCAGGTCTTGTGTCTAAGGCTTCCAGTTACTCCCAACTGTCACACTCGCCCACAAAAGTTGTTAACAGAACTTGCTCGCATATTAGCTACTGAATTTGTACCACTTTTGTGGAGCCACCTCTCCTCCCATACTTGATCAAAAGTGGAACAGCTCAGTATCTCCTCTCCATAAGAATATCCTGCCCCTTTTTGGAATTCAGTCAGTAACTCTATGCCCACCAGGTCCTATGCCTGCTGCTGTCACCCATCTGGGGCATTCCGAGATGCCTATTCTGGCAGTCTGACTCAGCCCTGAAGAGGCAAGGGCAATTCAAGGTATACAGGAGACACTTAATACATGTGTGCTTCCCAGAAGAGAATAAATAAATCTATGGTACTTACATTAGAAAGCACATAGAAACTCCAAAACTCCGTGGGAGCTTCCTCAAAGTGCATACATCTGAGAAATACCCCCTCCCCCCCACACACACACATACACGGAATTGGAAAGGGAGCCTTCCACAAGGTGAGATTTGCCTCTGTGTTCTAGGCCTTGCTCTGGTTGCCGGACCCTAGCACCCCCTGCCCAGGTGGCAGGCTTGTTTCAGGTCCAGTCTCCTCTCCTGTGGCTTCCCTGTGGGTGGCCTCACCACCAGTGTGCGACACACCACTGTCTCAGGCAGGGTGGACCACCTGGATGTGCAGGACAAGATGTCCACCATGGTCATACAAGGCTCCATGGTGCAAAGTAAAGCTGTGAGGGCAAAGATAAGAGGATCTGGCTTCTTTCACTGAGCATGCTCTTTGCATGATTCATCCATACTGTAGCATGTACCCGTACCTCATTCCTGGGGCCAGCTCTCCTGTTCTGTCATGTCCCAGCAGAGAATTTGGAGCATTGTGTCAGAAAATTCTAAATTCAAACTTGGCCTTCTGGAGTGTCATAAAGGTACATACATATATGTCAAAGTGGGGAATTAGACCATATTATAAATACCACACAATAACTTTTTCCTTTTTTAAATTAGTTCCAGGTGTACCAGACAACATAATGATTAGACATTTACAACCCTCATAAAGTGATAACCCCAACAAGTTTACTACCCATCTGAAATCGTACATAGCTATTACAACACCATTGACTGTACTTTACATCCTGTGGATATATATTTATATATATAAATAAAATTATAGGTGACATTTAATATTATTTTATATTAGTTTCAGGTGAACAGCATAGTGGTTAGGCATTTATATAATCTATGAAGTGATCCCCCAATAAGTCCAGTATCCATCTGATACCCTACATAGTCTTTACAACATTATTGACTATATTCCCCATACTGTATTTCACAACCCCGTGACTATTTGTGACTATCAATTTGTACTTCCTAATCCCTTCACCTTTTTCACCCATCCCCAAGCTCCTCCCACCTTGCAACCATCAGTTTGTTCTCTGTATCTATGAGTCTATTTCTGTTTTCTTTGCCCATCTGTTGTGCTCTTTAGATTCCAATTTTCAACCCCACCAACAGTGCATGAGGTTTCCCTTTTCTCCACATCTTCGCCAACACTTGTTGTTTCCTGCACCATAACTTTTAAATAAAGTCATAAACGAGGTGGGCCTTCAGCACACATTCCCCAGGTCCTGAAGAAGTTAGGGAGAGCCCTGGTAAGTCCCCTTCTGTCTTTGTGATCACTGTGCCGCCACCTGGCTGTAGAAATGGCAAGTTCACAGCATACCAGCAGTGTGGGCTATCTTGTCTAATTTGCATAACAACCCCAGACGCTAGATGCTTTCTGATATCAGTGTTTCAGAGAAGAGGTGGGAGGCGCAGAGAGGTGAGCTCTCCCCTATCCTAACATGTGAGGGACGAGGCAAGCCTGTTTTTCAGAGCGCCTTGCACTGTGCTGTGTGCCACAGCCACACTGCTGATACTCTCAGGGCCCTCAGGAATAAGTGTTCCCCTCACATCCACTTGGCCCGTGAGTATAGTGTTCTGGCTGGCCAATATATTTTAAAATACTATATATGAAATATCATTTTTCAAAGGAATTAGAACCCAGGAAAATATATGTATTTTGCTGTGTATAATGTGCACTTTTTTGCCCAAATTTGTGAGGGAAAAATAAGGATGCTCATTATACATGGGTAGTACAAATTCCATATCTATATAGATGTTTTTAATTCTTTTATTTATGCTAATGAGTTAAAAGTATAACTCTAGAAATCAATAACGATATCCATATGCAAAATAATACCCTGGAATACAATAATCAGTTTTGTTGAGCTACTACTAACTCCAACTTGCAACAATGAAGAGTTCTTGGCCTTCTATGATGAGTCAATATCATAAATTTGTTACTGGCACACAAAATTTCTTGTACCTTGTATCTGTCCTTGTATTTTGTAATTATTTGCTACATAAAATTTCTTGTACCATAATATGTTAAAAAATAAATGCTACAATCCTTTCTAATACAAAACAAGTACCAAATGTAAACAAATAAAAATTTGAATTAAAAAATTAAAATGAAGGACTTTTTCCCCTGAAAGTTTGAGCCAAAAACGTGGGTGCGCATTATACACGGCAAAATACAGTGCTTATTTAGCCTGCACTAAATACAGGTTGGTATTTAACAAGTCTACAGGCTGCCTTTATAATTGGTTCATCCACTTGTAACAGAACCCCTCAGGTGGAGTGGCCTGAGCCACTTCAACTCATATAAAGAGTTGAAGTTACATTCAAGCACCACTGACATTGGCCCTGGGTGCCTACTTGCCAGATGAGTAGGACCTTAGCTCCCCTTTGCAGAACTTACAGAGAGAAAGCTTGACAATGTTTTGTTGAAGGTGCCAGATGGCAGAGAAGCTTAATCCAAGAGTTAACTTGAAATTGTGGCTAGTTATAGGTGACTCCTCCTTCACTGGTTGTGGCTGTGTGGCCTGCTCATCCCAGACAACTGGAGAGTCACAAGTTTATCACAGTCCTTGGAGTCCAGGTAGAAATACCTAGAGACAGGAATAATCACCTACCCTTCTCACATCACTGCCCAGTCCCCATTTTCTGTCCCAGCATCTGCCTCACTCTGCACAGCTGACATGTTGGAATGGCCATTCCCTTCTGAAGAACCCATCCTCTATCCACCAAGAGTCAGAGCACATAAAAGCACAATGGTCCAATGTCATTACATTTGTCAAAATCTGGGGGTTTAGTTGAAAATAAGACTAATAGTGGTCATCACCAGCCCAGTTACAAAGCCTGACCTGACCCCTCAGGGCCTTTCCTCAGGAGCTTCTCTACATTTGGAGAGGAGAGGCTGGGACCCTGACTATTCTATCATGTCAACAGCAAAGGGGCAAAGAGGGGTGAGCACTTGGTTCCCATCTCCTATGTTCTGAGTACTTTTCAACACCAGTATCCAGACCTGGGTAGCAACCTCAGAATCTTCACTCCATATGGGCAACTGTGGAAGAAACAGAAGAGAGCATTCTGAGAAGTAAAATATGATCAAAGGCACAAGAGAAGATGAGGGGCTGGAGGAGGTGGGAAGTGAGCAGACAAGAGAGCCTGGGCCATGTGCTATGGACACCACCAATGCCATGAACTTGGAGCTCTATTATTGCCCTCAGACCTAGACACAGAGCCACTGGGATGTGCCCTCTCGGGGCCCACATTGCAGCTTCAGCACCCAAGACCTCAGGATTCCCTGTCCCAAACTCCCCAAACCTGATTCCAGGGCCTCTCCTCCTACAGATAGATGACTGACACTGATGTGCCCAGGAATATCTGTGTGTGGGTAAGGAGAATGAGCTTGGGCTGAGGATTTGGGTGTCCACAGGGGACCCTTCCCAGTGTGGGATGAAGTTGGAGGGGGGCAAAAAGAGGTGAGCTGAAATCTGGGGCTGGAGGCCACCCCACCCTGCCGCTGCTGATGCAAATCCCCAGGGAGTCTGAGAATCCTACATTGGAGTCTGGCTTTCCAGATCGGAAGGTCTATCTTTAAAATAAGAGGACAAAATGCACTCTGTGATTCTTATAAGCTTGGCATCTAACTTCTTTATCTTCAGATATCTGTCCCATCAATATTAGAGACAGGCCCCAGAATGGTGACGGAATCCTTTCACCCTTGCTTGTGATGGGCCTTCTCTGATCCTCCATGTTCTCATCTGCAGTTATACCTACCTTGGAGGGTTGCTGTGATGATTCCATAAGTTTTGTACAAAAGCACCCAGTAGTGAGTTTTTGTTACCTCAGTTATCTCTCCCTCATGGTGTGGATGGTAGGCTGGGGTGTCTGTCACTCAACAGGGAAAGTTCACCAGAAACTCCAATAAATCAACTTTCCTCCATCAAATCTAGGTTACAATGGTGTTCCTGAAGCCACATTGACACCTACTTTCTGGCATATTGAATACCTCGGACTCAAATTCCCGCTTAAGGACTAGCATTGAAAAGGTGGCTATTCCAGCAAACCACAAAGCTATTACTTTTAGTGGCACAATTCCACAGGGACTGAGTGACCAGCACTGAGAAAGGACTCCTCCAGGAAACATAGGCCCTTGCTAGGCTCCCTGCACCAGTAGATGGATGAAGGGAGCATATACTTGTAGTCAATAATTATTGTATATTGTGCAATGGCAACAGTCTAAATAAGGGTGCTGAGTACTCAGAGTAGGGCAGCTGGGTCATCTCAAGCTCACAGTCTGACAGCACAGCATGGGCAAGACTGTGGCCTCACCTGCTTTCCTGGGAGTGCCCTGTGTATAGAGATATGGGGACCTAGAAGGCAGAGAAGCAGTGTGGCAGGGTGAGTGGTAGGAGGACAGGGGCAGGGGTCCAAAGGTTAAGAATTATCTCTAAAATTGGAAACATTTGAAAAATTCCAAAAAAAAAATTTAAAACAGTTCGCCTCTTTCCAGCCGCACATACATTTGATAGGATTTCCCCAAAGTTTCACATATCTAAAAAGAAACTGCTCATGCAAATTATAGCACACTCAACTTGAGAGGGGATGCAGTTAGAGGTTTCCAGGGTCTCTTCACCTGAACTGTTCACATGGGGAAACTCACGCAAAAGTCTTCAGTGGATGCACATTCAGACTGAAGGTGTCATAGAATCAGGTCCCTTAGGATAATCCTTTCATTGTACAGGTGAGTAAACTGAAGCCCAGAAAATTTAAGTGACTTAACACAGAGCTAATTGGAAACAGACGGGAATTGAAGTCCAAGTCACCCTGACTCACCACCATCCAGTGGTCATTCATTTCTACCATACAAGACCACCAAGAAGAGGGACCATTGCTTCCTAAGGACCTAATTTATGCCCAGAAGTAACCTTGATTTACACCTGGCATACAATTACTTGCTGCAGGAGTACCTGAGTGAATGAGCCTTGCCAGCTGGAGTTGCCCATGGTTGTGGACTGGAGAGAGTTCTAGATATCCAAGTGGTGAAGCATCTGTGGGAGGTCTGTGGGAGGGCTAGCAGCAGCAGAGCTTAGGTGTGTGTGTGGGGGCTGGGGACAGTGAGAGGGCAACTGAGCAGGGGGAGGGGCGGCACCCAGAACCTAGAGGGCCCTGAATATAAGATGTTAACAAGTGAAGACTTTGTTTACTTGCTGGAGGGCCTGAGGGGAGTAGGTTCCTAGAAGGACCTTCCCAGCAAACACTGGGATGGCTGGAGTTAAAAGAGAAGTCAGGGGCTGCATCATATTACAAAAAAAATGTGGAACCATGCTTTGCATAGCAGAATTGTCTCAAAGTCCCCAGGGAGAGCTTAGTTCATTCTGCAGGGAATCCCCCTGTCTTTCAGTGGCCCACTGAGGAGAGACAAGTAAGACAAGCTCTGTAGAATTAAACTGTCCTTCTCCAGCATTGTACTTATTCAAACAACACCCACATATGCACACGTCTCTGCGAACAGGCAAAAGGGAGTCCCCTGGGTTCAGAAGTAGGGAAGGTGACCTCTCTGTCCTTTTGGGGCCTAATGGAGTCACTTCTTAGACGACAGTGCAGAGGGGTGTTCATTTTCCTATCCAGCCACGTACTCACTTTAACTAAACTCCTTTACAAATGATTCGGAGTCGTCAGAATGGAATGGTACCTGCTATTTCGAGACGGAGAGACAGAAGGACGAGGACCTAAGAGCGAGTGCCCGCGGTAAAGTCGGGGGCGGGGCAGGGGGCAGGGGTCATAGTCACCCTGAAAAACTCCACTTTCCTATTCCAAAGCCCTTCTATCTATCCCCTGGGTTTAACCCTCCCAGGCCCGCGCGGCCCCGGAACCCACCCAGGGCGGCTCCGGGAGGGACCCCGCCTGCCCACGTCAGCTCAGCAGGAACCACAGTCCCTAGATTCCCTAGCCCAAGGGGTCTCCAGTCCCTCACCGGACAGGTCAGCAACTGAGGCAGCAAAACAGTGTGGGGGAGGAGCCGAGGCCGTTTGTTCTTCTCGTCTGCCTCTCTACTTTTAAAGTCCCCACCGTCTCACCCCATCTCCGCCCCAGGACCCGCTCCTATGGGTGCTCGAAGGACCCGCTCATTTCCCAGCCTGACTCTCCTGGCAAGGGGTCCCTCAGCTGTCCCGTCTGCTCTCCCTTCTGGGACCGCGCAGGGTCGAGCAGGCCCCGAGAAGACGGCCCAGAGGTAGGCGAGCCGAAGTGGGGCGCTGATGCCGGGCCGGGAGGCCTGAGGGGTACGAGGAGCAGAGGCCAGGAGGAGCTGGGGGAGGCGCAAGACCGCAGGGGCGGAGAGGGCGCGGCCCGGGAAGGCGAGGCCCGCCGCCATTGGTCCCGGCGGCCAGGGGTGGAGGGGAAAAGGGTGGAGGAAGGGCGGAGGGTCCAGTCTCCGGAGCTCGCCGCCGGCCCGCAGTTGCCGCCGCGGTCGGAAGAGTGAGTACCCCGAACGCAGAGCCGGCGCCGGCCATGAGGGAAATCGTGCACATCCAGGCGGGCCAGTGCGGGAACCAGATAGGCACCAAGGTGGGTCGGGCGCGGGGCGGGTGGTCACTGGGTCCCTGCGGGTGGGCAGAGTGCAGGCCTGGGGCGTCCCGGCTGGACCCTTGGGGCGGGAGGGCGGCGCGGCGCGGCCCGCCCAAGTGCGCACCAGCTCTGCCCCAGTCCTGCCTTGCACGGCACCCGGGAGGTGCTGGAGTGGTGCCGTTGCCGAGAAGGGGGTGTCACAGCCCAGGACCCCTTTGCTTCTCACCCTCTCTCCTCCCCCCACCCCCACCTCAGTTGGGAGCGGCCACTGGAGGCTCAGGCGCGCCTGGAATTCGGCAGCCGCGGCTGCAAGTCCCCCGCCCCGCCGGGCCAGCCCTGGGATGAGCCGCGGGATGGGGGGAGGGCGCCCTGGGCTCTGGATCCTGACCTTGTTCCCCCGTGTCGACCTGCTCAAAGTTTTGGGAAGTGATCAGCGATGAACATGGTATCGATCCTGCCGGAGGTTACGTGGGTGACTCGGCTCTGCAACTGGAGAGAATCAACGTCTACTACAATGAGTCATCGTGTAAGTGTCCTGGTGCGGCCAGGTCCCCGCTGGAACCCAGGCCATCCTCTCTGGGACCCTGCCCCTTCTCCGCTGGACCCCGGCTATCCCCACCCAGACCCTGACCATCCTGGCCCCGACCATCCCCCTCCCGGACCCCGTCCTTCCCTGTAGAAACCCGGCCATCTCCCTTCCGAATCTGGGCCATCCCCCGTAATCCCCGAGATCCCGGCCAACCCTGCCCCAACCCCGATCACCCCTCTCTGGGACCCCAGCCATCCCCCTCTGGGACCCGTCTTCCCGGATCTCCGCCCGGACCGGCGTTGGCGCTTAGCGTGCGCCTTCACGCTAGGGTAGTTTGCTCTCGGAAAAGTTCTCCCGGAATACAGCAGGATGCTCGGCTCCTCCCTCGCTCCCTCTGGGGCGGGAAATGCGCGGTCAGTTTATTTCAAACAGCCCAATTCTGCGCAGGTCTGAGCTTTTGAACCAGACAACCCGTTAGTGTTGTGAAATCAACTTAGTGGGTGATACCCGGCTGGCTTTTCTTTTCTTTTCTTTTCTTTTCTTTTTTTCTTTTCTTTTCTTTCTTTCTTTCTTTCTTTCTTTCTTTCTTTCTTTCTTTCTTTCTTTCTTTCTTTTCTCTTTCCTTCCTTCCTTTCTTCCTTCCTTCTTTCTTTCCAGTTTTAAGATGTATCTCAATGGAGGTTTTTGGCCAAAAATTTGAAAAACACTCCCTTAAGTTACTTTTCCGGCCCTTTGTAGACCTCCAAAAAGACTTTACACTCCCTGGAAGCCGAAACTAGACAATTCTGGGTAATGGTAATCCAGGCTGTGGTTTATCCAAGTTTGGGAATAGCATTGTTGTGTCCTGTATATCTACATATAACATTGTGGTTACGTGTATACATTATTTCTGTAACAATTTTTATTATAAAACTGATACAAGTCCTTCAAAACAACAAAAACTAACACACTGAAACAACGGCCAGAAAATGACAGATGCTACCCTTCCACACAGGACATATATTCCCAGAGATAACCACTTTCAGTTTTTTGGAGTCACATGCTGTTTGTCTGCACAAGAGCTGAGAAGAGCAAGATATGTAAATCATTGGGTTTTATTCATTAAGCAGTTATGACAATAGGTCTGTAACAGCAGAACAAAGAAGATAAAATTTCTAGATAGCACTAAGGAAAATTCCAGTATACTTTGCATGGTCTGTTAACCTTTAGGTTCAGCGAAGTTACATCCTTTTTTCAATCTGGGTTTGTGCGTAGCAGGACAGGAGTTTTAGAGCAGTTCCTGTGTTTAGTCATATTAACCCTACCTCCACTGGGAACACTTTCTTACCCAATTGGCACGAAAGAGTGATTACAAATGAAAATGCTACACAGCAGCACTCATTCATAAATAAGAGCAGCTCCTGGGAAATGGCCCATGGAATGGTACCTGTAATGAGGTGCTTAGTCTGTGGCTTGGGTTCATTGATGTGTGTGCATGAGGGAGGTGCCAAAAAGCAGAAAGAATGTCACAGCAGCACGGAAATTTGCCACAACAGATACTGTTTATTTCCATGGAGCTAATAAAGTAAAACTGCACAACAAGAAAGAGGTGTCAGGGTAAACTGGAAAATATAGGAGGCAGGAAGTCAGAAGACCTGATTTCTCACCCTGCTTATTCCTAGAACTTCCTCTGCCTGTTCATTCCTAGGCTGGTTTCCTCATCTGAATAATTCAAGGGTGGGATTATGTTCTCCCAGTGCTAAGATTCTGTGATTCCAAGAAAGCCCGGTACCCCCTCTGAAGAAACCCTGCTTTAAACATTCCAGGCAGCTGTGCTAGTGGGACTTGCTGTGGGGGAGTCCCTTACTCTAGAAACCAGAAAATGACCCTTGTTGGTGGACTTTGTTCTCTTCCAGCTCAGAAATACGTGCCCAGGGCTGCTCTGGTGGACCTGGAGCCAGGCACCATGGACAGTGTGCGTTCTGGGCCTTTTGGGCAGCTCTTCCGGCCTGACAACTTCATCTTTGGTAGGTTCCATCTCTCCTGCTTTTTTCTTTTTTTTAAAACATCAAACTAATTTATGTGCAATATTAAAAACATTACATGTCATAGAAGAGCTTAAAATGGAAATCAACAGTTCCCAGCGTCATCACAGGCAGCTCTTTTTAAATCTTGAGTTTTTCTTTGGGAAAAACCTTTATGTCTAAATGAAATGTTTATACTGATAGTTCTTGATTTAAAAAAGAATTTTTAAGATACTAACACTGTGGACCAGTGACACAGATTTGCGTCTATATATTTAAATGCCCTGTCCTCAATGTGTTAACTTCTTTCTCCCCTCATAAATTATTATAATATGATAATAATCATTTGTTTTTCATTCCTATATTGCTTATCTTTTAACTTCAGTGTGTTTGTACCTGTATTTCTTTTCCATTATCTATAGAGTTATTCTGCTTTCTTTCTAAAGACTGGTACCATATGAGTTTTGTTTTATCAGAATTGAGCAAATTATCCTCTCCCTTCTACCTAAAAAATAATAATAGCATTTGTCCCTCTGCAAACTACTAAAGAAAATTATATAAAAATAAATGAAGTGGCACAGTTAGTGTTATCAGCCTCCATCACCTTGTAGCCATGGTTTTGAGTTAAGGTTACTTCAAAGTATACAAAAGGACACAGAATCTTGGAAGATTTTATTGGTGTATGAATTACCTTGTAGCAGAATCAGGCAGTGACCTGTTAGAAAGGTGACTCAGCAAGATGATAATTCACAAAATATTTATGAGTCCTCTGGGTATCATCTGCTTCCCAACCATGACAATCTACAAAACTATGGGACAGGTAAATCTTTTGATAATAACTTGTAGACCAGGGCTAGGCTCTGTGGTACCCCTTTTCTTACATCAGAAAACCTAAATTACCAATATTTTTATAGTACACAAATGGGGACATTTATATTCTTTACCTTTTGCTGAACTAGAGACCATAATTGGCCCCAAGCAAAGATGCTTCTAGACTCTGCTGCCCAATGTGGTAGCCACTAATAACATGTAGCTATTTAAATTTAAGTTAATTAAAGTTAACTAAAATTAGTTCTTCATTTGTACTAGATACATTACAATTGCTCAATAGTTACATGTAGCTAGTGCCTACCATATTGGAGAGTGTAAATATAGAACAGTTCTGTCACAGCAGAAAGTTCTAATGGATAGCTGTGCTCAGGGACTTACGTAATAGGTATTCCACCACATTAGTGGAATGAAGACAGAAAATGAAAAGCTACTATTCAAACACATGGCCATTCATAGACGTTTCTATCTTAAGAGCTGAAGTAGAGCCTACAGGATGGGTGGCACATTTGAAAGTTTTCCATCTGAATTGTGTTGTTTTTTAAAGATTTTATTGGGGAATTGGGGGAGGGGAACAGTGTTGGGAAATCAGGGAAGGGGAACAGACAAGTTGCTGTCCTTTTGTTCTTGAGTCTAGTTGTGGAGGATGTCACTTCACTGGCCCATGTTAGTATTGTGATCATTGCGCTCCTCCTGGCTGAGGCAGATTGGTCGCTGGGCATTGGACGGTTGCTCATGGCGGCTCATGCCACCAGCCGCTCACGCTGGCTGCTAGCCACTCACAGTAGCTGCAGGTCGAGCTGTTGTTCATCATCTTAGCTGTAGAAGGCAGTGTCACTGGCTCATGTGGGATCCAAACTGGTGGCCCTGCTGCTCAGTGCTCCTGCTCCCAAGAGAACTCTTAACATGCCACTCGGCCGGCCCCTGAATTGTATTTTAATGTTAGTTACCACATACTCATTTACATTACTTCTCAAAAACTACCATTGCAACTATTGAGTAAGAAATGTTCCTGGAGGGGAAAAAAGATTACTTATCAACAGAAATACCCCAGTCAATCAACAAATACTATTTCATACCTATAAAAGGCAAAGTGTTTTACAAGGAAATAAGATAATCTTAAGGCTGATTCCTGGCTAACAGGCACTGTGGTATAGAAACTGAATATGCCAAAAATCTACATTCCAATCACTTCCTCAAAAGGTACCATGTAGAGATGGTTTCATTAAGAATAACTTCTGTTATTTAAACCATAAGTATTTAGAAGATCTCATACAGAGTAAATGCTTGGTAAATATTAGCAACATCCTAGGAAGGCAAAGGTGGTTCAACATTAAGAAGTTAGCTAATAAATTAAGAGAGACAACATCTTAATGCCCAAAAATACCTGATAAAATTCAGTGTGTGTTCCTGATTTGTAGAAGATAACAAGAACTTCTGTATAAGCTGGAAATAGAAAGAAATTTCCTTTATTTAAGAGTTTTATACCAAATCTATACTCACTGGTGAAACAAGTATTCCCAACAAAGTCAAGCATAAGAAAAAGATGTTCGTTGTCTCTTCTGTTTTTCCATGTTCTGAAGGCTCTGGCCAGTGCACAAAGGCCAGAACGAGAGAAAAGATACAAATCATTTAGGGGAAAAGACAATATTGTAATTTGTAGATTGAATGACTCTCTTGGATTTTCCAGATGGGTGATCAGCTGAACAATGACTAGCACTTATGTCCTCAGTAAGGCAGCCAGACACAAGATAAAAACACTCAGACATTATTGCTATAGAGTGACCAACTGTCCTGATTTGCCTGGGGCTGGTAGGGGTGGGAGGGTTATCAGGACCCTGTACTTTCAGTGCTGAAACTGGTACTGTCCCAGGCAATCTGGGACAAATTGATCACCTGAAAGGCAATAATCAATTATAAATATAATGGGAAATATTCTATTCAGTATAACAATAAAAGTTGCAAATACCTAGGAACAAAGTTTACTAGTAATTGGAAATGAGGGGGAGTCAATTAAAACAAGATAATATTTTTCTCCTATCAGATTGGCTAGTATTTTTAAAACTGCTAACAGCTAGTGTTGGTGAAGGCATTTGGGGTAATAAAAGTTTTAAACATTGTTCACAGAACAACTTAATAGGCTTAGCAAATCACGAATTTTGATCCAACCATTTCAGATCAAAGAGTTTGTCCTGCAGAAATGCTTGCATATGCCTCATGGACATTGCATATTGGTCTCTAAAAATGCTGAACCCCTTTGCATGCCCTCCTGTGGTGTCCAGGAACTCTGTAGCCCCTTCATCAGAGTGCTCCCAGCACTCTTTGATAAAGACTTGACTGGAATAACATTAATATTCTGTATGCTGAGGAAAGAAAAAGGACGTCCCTTCCCACTTTGTTTATACAGATCAGCACCATCTTTCGCTTTCTCTTACTAAGTGGGTATAGACTCTTGACAGCTGTAGACTCTTTCTGGACCACCTCACTGGGTTGCTAAGCTAGTGTAGCCAAAAGAGAATACCGAATCAGGAGAAGGGAAACTTGGCGGCTAATTTCAGATCGGTGCTACCTTCGGTTCTCTTCTCTGGACTTCTTCAGCTTTGCAGCCTGGAATGAAGGGCCCACCTCCATTAAACTATACCTTCACATAGAATGCTCACAATTTCTTCCTTTGAAGGTTCAGGTAAGAGTCAGAGAGGATATCATCTAAGGTTTCTCTAATCTGAATTAACAGTTGGCTGAATCCAATCGGTCTCAGTAAACTTTACCAAACAAAATTAATACAGTTCATCGTTAAGAAAATTACACTTTTTTTTTTTATTAAAGATTTTATTGGGGAATTGGGGGAAGAGAACAGCGTTGGGGAATCAGGGAAGGGGAACAGACAAGTTGCTATCCTTTTTGTTCTTCAGTCTAGTTGTGGAGGACGTCGCTTCACTGGCCCATGTTGGTATTATCATTGCTCTCTTTCGGGTGAGGCAGTCGCTCACGGCGGCTCACAGCAGCTCATGCCAGGTGCTGGCCAGTCCCACTGCAGCTTAAGCCGTTGCTGGCAACTCACAGCAGCCCAGCTCCAGGTCGAGCTGTTGTTCACCATCTTAGCTCTAGAGGGCGTAGCGTCACTGGCCCACATGTGGGATCCAAACCAGGGCCCTGCTGCTCAGAGCTGGCATCCCAAGCCAACTCAACCAACACGCCACTTGGCCGGCCGTACAATTCTTTTTGATAGGCAGTACATATACGAGTATGTACGTGGTACGAAATTCAAAAAGTACTGAAGATTATTCAGTGAAAAGCTAGTCCCTTCCATCTCTGTCCTAGTTTCCCTCTCAGGGGGTCAAGTCCTGCTGCTGACTTCATTGGTGTCCTTCCTGAGGCACATTAGAAGTGAATATGTGAGTTTCTATATAAAAATGTTAAGGCTTTATATAAAATACATGATCTTTCTTGCTTCTAAGAAGGATATGAAACAACCTCGTATATTAAAAATAGCCATAAAATATGGCTATTTAAAACACAGTCAACCATGAGCATTAATTCAGTTGTGACTGATAATTTAAGTTCTGGGTTTCCAGCAACTAAATTCAAAAAAAGTACAGTAAGGGACATGGTTGTCATCATCTCAAGGATATATCCATTCTTTTAAAAAGGGAGATCCTCTGGGCTGGCCAAGTGGTGCGTTGATTAGGTGTTGGCTTGGGACGCCAGCTCTGAACAGCAAGGCCCGGGTTCGGATCCCACATATGAGGGTCAGTGATGCTGCGCCCTCTACAGCTAAGATGGTGAACAACAGCTCGACAGGGGCTGCTGTAAGTTGCCGGCAATAGTGTAGGCTGCAGCCCCTGCTGCGGTGGGCTGCCATAAACTACCATGAGTGGCTGCCGTGAAACGTCGTGAGCGGCCATCCAATGGCCGGTGAGCAACTGCCTCACCTGGGAAGAGCACAATGAAAATACCAACATGGGCCAGTGAAGCAACGTCCTCCACAACTAGACTGAAGAACAAAAGGATAGCAACTTGTCTGTTCCCCTTCCCTCAATTCCCCAATAAAAATCTTAGAAAATAAAAATTTTAAAAAAAGGGAGATCCTCCTCCATTCATTATTATTTTATTTTTAAATTTTTACTTTGCTTTTTTTGACAAAAACTAATATATAGCCACATTATTAAAAATTAAATACCAGAATAAAAAATTATTCTATATGCTCATCATAGCATAATCCTTGTTGGCATTGAGGTGTATTTTCACCCTTTGTTTCTTTTTTCTGATTTTCATTAGTTGTAAACACTATTACTTTTTATCTTTTTTTTCCACTGAATATTACACTATAAGCCATATTCCATATTAATGTGTAGTTTCTAAAATCTGTCTTTTTAAATAGCCACATAATGTCTAATTATTTACTTAACAATGGCCAATAATCAGGGAATTATTTCCTATCAATTTTTGCTGTTATAAAGAACACAGTAATAGAGAGTTTAGATGTTTACATCTTGGTTCACATAAATTTGTCTGTTTCTTACTCTGATCACAGAATAGTTTCTCAAAAGTAAAATTACTGGGTGAAAGAGTTTGAACATATTGAAACCCTTTATACTTTTTGCCATAGTCTTTCCAGTCAGTTAATGCCACCAACAGTGTTTGAGAGCAGTTTTTGCTCTGCTTTTGCCTGAAATTAAACTTACAAGAAATGTATCAACCGTTTATTCTGTGAAGGACTCTGAGCAATATAATTGACAATGCTTTAAGAACTGCTTTAGGAAATGTAAAAACAATTCTGAATCTGGCTATTCTATGTATAAAGTTTCAGTATAAAGGAAGAAAGTTGTACACACACATATAAACAGGATATACATAAAGAAACCTAAAGACAGTATTAAATGAAACTCGGTGAACCCTGTTTCCTTGGAGAAAGTTGGTTAACTGAAACACTTACTGTGTTTTGAGAGAAAATAGAAAAAAATGACCGAATTCTATGTTGTTTAAACTTAAGATGTTCAAACTCATACTTGTTATTTTAGGCTTTGTGTAACATTGGTATGTTTTATTTCTTAAAATGGATGGTAGGTAAGTAGGTATTCATTACATTATTCTTCATATCCTTTTACATGCCTTAAACCTGTCATAAGAAATGTCATAATGAAGCTGTGGCAGCTGTTCATGCACTTTCTGGAGAAGGTCTCTGGTAGGACACCAGAGGCCGTGTGCTTTTTCTGCCTCACTTTTTCACTTTCCCAGCCCAGACATCTGCTCAGGAGTCAGGCCTCACTCTTAGCCTAACTCTTGTGCATTTAGGAGCTATTGCAGTTTTAAAGAGAGTGGAATCTGTGAACTGATTTTTATGTAATTGAATCATCACAAACTATTGACATGATAAGCTGATTTCTCAGAGCAGCAGCTTCAGCAATTGTGGAAGTTTTCTGTGGTTTAACTCATTTTTATTTATTTTTTTAAAGATTTTTTAAATTGGGGAATTGGGAGAGGAGAACAGAGCTGTGGAATCGGGGGAAGGGGAACAGACACGTAGCTGTCCTTTTGTTCTTCAGTCTAGTTGTGGAGGATGTTGCTTCACTGGCCCATGTTGGTATTATTGTGCTCTTCCTGGTATTATCATTGCACTCTTCCTGGGTGAGGCAGATGGGTCGGCGGCTCTTGGCAGCTCACACCCGCTGCCGGCCACTCACGTTGGCTGTGGGCTACACACGGTAGCTTACGGCAGCCCACTGCAACAGGGGCTGCAGCCTACGCCGTTGCCTACTCATGACAGCCCAGTTCCAGGTTGAGCTGTTGTTCACCATCTTAGCTGTAGAGGGCACAGCATCACTGGCCCGCATATGGGATCCGAACCGGAGCCCTGCTGCTCAGAGCTGGAGTCCCAAGCCAGCTCTTAACCAACGCACCACTCGGCTGGCCCTGTGGTTTTATTTATTTAAACTGAATATTGCACGTTTAAGGAAGATCTGGTCTTGTCTTTCCAGGTGTCAATAAATGGGATCAAAAAGTTTAAGAACAAATTAAGACAGATTTATAGTAACCATTTAATTATCTAAGTTACTGTCCTTGTAAACCTTGAAAAATGTTAGATATGATATTTGGCATTTAAATATTTTCCAGAATTACTTCTTGCATCTTTGCTTCTTGTCAGAATATGATCCCTATTTTTGATTAAAAATATTTAAAATTTTTAACAGATTGTAATGTGAAATAGCTTTATTTAATAGTATTTTTTTAAATTGACACTCTTTAATTAAGAATTGTGAATTTTTTAAGTGAATATGCTTATTTTGTTAAAATAGCACATTTGTTATGTAGAATGTAGGGAGTATTCAGAATATATAAATATATTGTTTGGCTAAATAGTTGTTTTTACATCAGTCTCCAGTTAATAAAAGAGGCAGAACTCTGTGAAAGGGAGATGGCTTTCTACCTCATGGTTTCAGAGTTGGTAAAATAAATCAGTGTCAGTCCATTTTCAAATACAGTTTGAAACAGTTTAGAAAAACACAAAACAGATTTGAAGTATGTATAATTCTAAAAGTGCAAGTGATCTGCATTTGAGTTTTGAACATGGGTATATTTTTTAAAAAAAACTTAACATTGCTGGCTGCACAATAAGATAGTGGAAAAGCGTCTTGCTGGAGAAAATGAAACACCAGAAAGAAACTTTCCTTCAATCCTCTTTCTGCACTTGTACCTTTTTCCTCCAGATTCAGGGCTAGGAGAGAGTCAGGGAGCACTTACACAACCTTAAGACTTGATTCAACCCCTAGTGTGAGCTGGAGGTTGGACTCTAAGAAAACCCTGGGGATTTGTTGCAGCCTGACTGCCGAAGTTTAAAGATTGCAGCTTTGTGTTCTACTGTCTGGAGCTGCTGATTAATGTCACAACATCGCATTACAAAAGATGTTCAACTCATGACCCCCAAATATTTAATTGGGAACGTCTGTTGCTATGAGACAGTGGCAAAATATTTTCTGAAGTCACCAGCTTCCTCCTTTTGTCAAGAGCAGAAAAAACTTTATGGCTGACCATGCTATAAATATTGATGTAGCTGAGTGAATGGTGGAACCTGGAGGAAGAGGAAGGGTCAAGTTCAGAATCTCTGTACACTTAGGCCCAGAGTGACTTTGATTTACTGTGGCTGTTTATCTGCCTAAAGCCACCTGCTTATTTTCAGTTAGTAGTTTCTACTCTATTTTAATGAAATAATTCCTATTCTCTTTGTGACAATTGCACTCAGTCTTTTTTTTTGAGACCCAAGTATAACAGGCTAACCCTGAGTATAAGGCTAGCCCCAAGTTTGTTCTCCCAGGTGCCTGGTTTGTTCTCATTCCAGTCTCTGGTGCCTCCCCTATGGTCTGGCCAGTCTGCTGCCTGCTGGGTTGGGGGGGGGGATGGACAGGAATTAGTGGGGGCATAGGAAGGACAATAACCATTTTCAAGTCTGGTAAGAGAAGGCAGCCAGCCAGGTTTCATTGCGTGACCCAACTGAGCAGGAAGAAAGAGAATCTCTGAAAGACAAGGTAATGGCCACCTGACGGGGGCTGAAGTTGCCAATGCCTTCAGGGTCTGATGCAAGCATGGAGAGGCTGTTCTTACAGTTTATTATTAAGTAGATATATTATCTCTACATCATTTACTTTGAGCCATAGGTCCTGCCATACCCAATAGCCTTGGTGCTTTTTTTTTAAAAGATTTTTATTGGGGAATTGGAGGGATGGGAACAATGCTGGGGAATTGGGGGAAGGGGAACAGACAAGTTGCTGTCGTTTTGTTCTTCAGTCTAGTTGTGGAGGACGTTGCTTCACTGGCCCAAGTTGGCACCATCATCGCGCTCTTCCTGGGCGAGGCACATCAGTCGCCGGCTTCTGGATGGCCGCTCACGGCGGCTGCTGGCCGCTCACGCTGGCTGCTGGCTACACATGGTAGCCCATGGCAACCCACTGCCACAGGGGCTGCAGCCTACGCCGTCGCCAGCGACTCACAGCAGCCCAGCTTCAGGTTGAGCTGTTGTTCAGCATCTTAGCTGTGGAAGGCAGTGTCACTGGCCCTCATATGTGGGATCCGAACCGGGGTCCTCTGGTGTCCCAAGCCAGTTCTTAACCATCGCGCCACTAGGCTGGCCCGCCTTGGTGCTTTTGACTGGCTTAAATGGTGGGTGGCGTGGAATTAACCCCTGGTCATTCACAAAAGGTGAAAGCATTCACACAAGACTCTGTAAAGTGGGAGAGTGAAGAAAGGTTTTATTAAAGTTAGTAAGAGAGAAAATACCCATGGCAGTCCATGGCAGTGTCCAAAGATGACAGCTGCCTCGGGTAGTAAGAAGAGAAACACCAGTGTTGGCCGGGGGAGGTTCGCCAGGGCAGGGTCCAGAGTCTGAGAATGGACAGCTGCACCTAACTTCAGGTTAGATTTTTCTTATATAGGAAAGGGGGAGTTGGTCAGGCAGTTTTTTTTTTTTCAGCATTTAAATTCCTTTTTAATGGCAAACTTTCAAGCATAGCTGCTTAAATCAATATAAGCACTGTTTGGGGTTACTGCTTGAAGTGTACAAGCAAATTGATTATACTTTTATTTTATTTATTTTGTTTTATTGTTAGTTTCAGGTGTACAGAACAATGCAATAGTTTTCCTTTTCATCCCTCACACAGAAACAGCCCCCCTACCCCATCTACTGCCCTCCCACCCCTGATATCATACTTATCTGTTACAATTCCATTGACTCCATTCCCACACTCTACTCCATGTCCCGTGACTATATGTATATATAATTATAGTTGACATACAATACTATTCAACATCAGCTTCAGAAATACAGTGCGGTGGTCAGGCCTCTATACCGACTATGAAGTGGTCTCCCTAACAAGACAAGAGTCCATCTGGCCCCCTAAAAATATTTACAACATTATTGATTATATTCCCCAGACTATCTTTTCTATCCTTGAGGCCATATTGTAGTTACGGTCAGGCAGTTTTGAGGGCTCACATCCTTCCTGGGGTCTGATCTGTTTGAAAAAGATGTTATCTCCGGACTCCAGACTCAGCCATAGTGGCCTGGGACTTTAATGCATCACCAGTAAAACTGCAAGAAGTTGTAAATTGGATTCCAGTGTCTGAGCCCCTGAAGATTAAGAAATTGCTCTTTCCCGGGTTAGGATGTTGTTAATTAACGACAAGTAAGGGTTTACTTGAGAAAGGGAACAGAGTTCTTCAGTTAATCAGTGAGGGGAGAAACAAAGAGAAAAGAGATGAATATCAGGATGGATCAAACTGCAAACAAACTAAGCCTAATTTTAGGTGGTTAAACAGCAAGCTATGCGGTGAGTCAGACCTATAGCTAGCTAAGTCTAACTGCATTATAGATTTCCTGAATTTCACCCTTACAGATGGGACAAAGACAGCAGGAGTGAAGCAGAGCTCACTTGAAAGGTGGAACTAAGACAGACAAGCACAGGGACCAGCCCTGATCTGCTTCAGATGGGCAGTTCTGCCCTCCTGGAAACATCACTATTTAATACTTAAACATGTTTAATATTTTCATTACAAAGTTAAAACAAACTTTTAACATGTTTTTATTTTCAAACAATACGTGAGTGTATAGTGTAAATACAAAACCCCCCATCCCTGAGACTTTAGTCCCTGGGGATAAGTGCTGTAGATGGTGGAGGTGTGTCCTGCCTGACCTTTTCTATGTATCCCTGTACTTCGTGTGCGCATGCATGCGCGCGCGCACACACACACACACACACACACACACACACACACACAGTTGACTTTGTTTTTGGAAAATAGGATCATGCTACACATACCATTTTGCAGGTTTTTGAAAAGGTCATTAACATCTCAGACATCCACCATGACAGACACAGTGCCTTTCCATTGTGTGTGTGTCTGTGTGTGTGTGTGTCATCATTTAATAATTTTCCACTTACTGATGACACTTCAAAATTTTCCTTAAAGGCGTGTTTTCATAATTTTCTTTCGATTATCATAAAATACATGTATGTTTAGTTAAATTTTTATAAGCAAATATATAATGTTGAAACTTTGTATAATCCCATTCTTCAGAGAAAAGCATAGTTATTAGTTCAGTGTGTATTTCTCCAATTTATTTCCAAAATGCATTTTTTAAAAAGTTAAAGCCATTTATTTTGCGAGTAAGCTAGGTAAAACATTTACACGGGGGCCGGCCGAGTGGCTCAGTTGGTTAAGAGCGCGCTCAAGAGTGCGAGCTCTGAGCAACAGTGGTTCGAGTCCTGCCCGAGCTGAGTTGCCGCTGAGCTGCCAAAAGGTGGCAGGATGGCTCAGCTAAGAAAACCCCAAAAAACATTTACACAGTTCAGGATATAAAAGGAACAAAGGGGTGTACAGTGAAAACTTGATTTCCTGCCTACCCAAGCTGGTGCCCACCCAGGCTCTTCCCAGAGGCAGCCACTCTCAGATTCTTGTGTGTAATTTCAGGTACATTCTGTTCACATCCCATCTTAGCTGTAGAGGGCGCAGCGTCACTGACCCTCATGTGGGATCTGAACCAGGGCCCTGCTGCTCAGAGCTGGCTTCCCCAGCCAGTTCTTAACCAATGCGCCACTCGGCTGGCCCTTTTTTTTTTTTTTTTTTTGTATATGTTTTTTTTCCTTTGAATTTTACCATGTTTGAGAATTACCTATTAAAAAATGAGAATGGAATTGCCTGGTCAAAATATATGTCCATTTTAAAAATTGGTAGGTATTTAACTTATCTAAAGAGGTGTACTAATTCATTTGCGAACCAACAGTGTTGGTGGTTGCCTGTTTTTCCACCTCCTGTGACCAATACCATATTATCTAATTGCTTCATAACACATTTTTTTCCATCACCATTTAAAAAGTATTAATGTCAATGAGCGGGTCCCTCTTGTCTCACCCTATTTAAATTGCATGCTACTCTCTTTTGCTTATTCCAGGACAAACCGGTGCAGGGAACAACTGGGCGAAGGGGCACTACACAGAAGGAGCAGAGCTGGTGGATTCAGTGCTTGACGTAGTGAGGAAAGAGTGTGAGCACTGTGACTGCCTGCAGGGCTTCCAGCTGACCCACTCCCTGGGGGGAGGAACAGGGTCGGGCATGGGCACGCTGCTTATCAGCAAAATCCGAGAGGAGTATCCCGACAGGATCATGAATACCTTCAGCGTGATGCCCTCCCCCAAGGTCTCAGACACTGTGGTGGAGCCCTATAACGCCACCCTGTCAGTCCACCAGCTGGTGGAGAACACAGATGAGACCTACTGCATCGACAATGAGGCCCTGTATGACATCTGCTTCCGCACCCTGAAGCTCACCACGCCAACTTATGGGGACCTCAATCACCTAGTGTCGGCCACCATGAGCGGAGTCACCACCTCACTACGCTTCCCGGGCCAACTCAATGCTGACCTCCGCAAGCTTGCAGTGAACATGGTCCCTTTCCCCCGTCTCCACTTCTTCATGCCTGGCTTTGCCCCCTTGACTGCCAGAGGCAGTCAGCAGTACCGGGCCCTCACAGTGCCAGAACTGACTCAGCAGATGTTTGATGCTAAGAACATGATGGCAGCCTGTGATCCAAGACATGGGCGCTACCTGACCGTGGCCACTGTCTTCCGGGGTCCTATGTCCATGAAAGAGGTGGACGAGCAGATGCTGGCCATCCAGAACAAGAACAGCAGCTACTTTGTAGAGTGGATCCCCAACAATGTCAAGGTGGCTGTGTGTGACATCCCTCCTCGGGGCCTCAAGATGGCCTCCACCTTCATTGGCAACAGCACGGCCATCCAGGAACTGTTGAAGCGCATCTCGGAGCAGTTTTCTGCCATGTTTCGCCGGAAAGCCTTCCTACACTGGTTTACGGGAGAGGGCATGGATGAGATGGAGTTCACAGAAGCGGAGAGCAACATGAACGACCTGGTGTCAGAGTACCAGCAGTATCAAGAAGCTACGGCCAATGATGGCGAAGAAGCTTTTGAAGACGATGAAGAGGAGATCAACGAATAATGTCCCTGTCTCAGATACAGTTAAGATGTTCTTTAACTGGTGTGTCAACTCTAATGGCCACCGAATGGTGCACTTGTCTAAATATATGGGTGCAGGCCCCTCTCAAATGCAATCAAATTGTACTCTCAGTCATCTGGAATAAAGAAAGTACATTGAAATAGCAGAGAATCGCCAGTCCTACCCAATCAGATCAGATGAGAGAGATTTTCTACTGGAGGACTTGAAAGAACTAATAGGCCATCAAAAATAAATAAACCTCACCTTCTGTTAAGTGTTCAGTCATGTCTGAGAATTAGCGGGGAAGTTAGAAACTGTTCTTTCATTATTTGTGATGAAACCTGAAGCTGTGCAGTGTTACCTGATATTCAAAATGCAATACTGAACTTTGAAACAATTTATTCATAATAAAACACTTTGTCTCTTCCAGCCTCTACTTATATGATAGATTTGTTACTTTGTATTCTTACAAGGATTGCTCTGGTCTCTGGTCCCTTCCTGGGTGAACAGCCCCTGCAGCTCACTAAAAGAACTGAGAGGAAAGGGGCTTTTCTTGAATTGCAAGCTTTAAGGGTGGTAGCCAGAATTCTTCTGGGCCTAAATGTAATGCATACGTAAAGAAAAGCCATCATCCCCATTTGCAACAAGCACTTAGACCTCCATCAGAATCTTTCACTTCCCTACATCATGTTCTAGGCTAGTGGGTCCCAGCCTTCCGGAACAACTTGGCTGAGATTTGCCAGAGGAGCCACAGAAAATGACCTTTAGTCTTCCATCAAGCTGTTGGTGGGTAAGGGGACACCGGGTTGGGTGGGTTCTGAGAGCCGCTGAGCTTCCTTACATAGGGACTTAGACCCAGAGCCTGGGCCAGCTGCCTGGCCCAGCATGGAGAGAAGGGCTCTCAGACTGGGAATCCAGCGGGACCGCAAGGCCAGGCCACTGGTGAAGAGGGTGAAGGCTCTTTTCTACATAACAAATCACTACTTGACAGTTCCTGTAACTAGCCTCTTCACTAAGAGGTCTTGTAAAGTCAAACTTCACAGGACAGGACCGGGCTAGTCTTAATAGGAATTGGCAGACATCCGCTGTTTACCACTGGTTATTTCTCCTTCCTGCCCCCTTGAAGTTAGTTGTGAACGTGTGACTTTGCTTTAGCCAAAATAATGAGTGGTATGTCACTTCCAGCCGGAAGCAAATGTTAGTGCTGGCCCTCCCAAGTGGGGGGCAGATGACCCAGCATCTCCATTGATGCTGCTGAGCAGAGCCCCCTGAACTTTGTTGGAGTAAGAGAGAAATGAGCCTTTGTCATTTGGAACCACTGAGATCTATGGTCACCCCAGTGTGACCCAGCCCCTCCTGACAGAACACCCGTGCTCTGTGATGCCATGGCTCACATCCAGTAACTGCATTTATTTTGTGTTAAGCCCCACCCTTGGGCAGACAGAAAGTGAATCACTAAACACAGCAGCATGACCTGAACTGAGGTGAGAACAGATCTCATTTTTGCAGAAATCTGAACTATTTTGTGAGACTGCAGTAAAAATAGATCGCCATCCCCATCTAACCTGGAAATATGCTAGGGTTTGATTGACCTTAGAAAAGATGAGTACCATGGGCACCTACTGTGGGCTAGGCTGTAGGCGCCAACACAGGTAACACCCCAGTGCTACGGAGAGCAGGTGTGACCCATCTTGTACAGATAGAGGGCTGCAGGGGCTACTTCAGGTCGTACTGGCCCACCATCTGCGATTACAGTGCATGATTGTAGCTTGTCTCACAGAACGCAGGGGAAGAGATGGGTTACCATCTGACCATGTCTCACACACAGCTTTGTCACTTTTACTGAATCAAACATGACTCATATTTGACACAATGCACTTTATGCCACCCAGGAGGCCTCTCAGCTGAGGCCTGCCAGCACAGCACGTGCTGGCACCTTTCCTCGCAGTATAATGGAGTACAATGTCTCCTTATCTCCTCCTGGTGTGGAGAACAGCACACTAAACACTGATGGCCAAGTGAGTCCTACGGCCTTAAAACAAGTCTTCACTCAACTACCTCCCATAAGCATCCTTTGAGGAAAGGAGGCCGTCAATGTTACTTCTGCAGGTCACTGAGAAACTCAAGCACCTCCCATGCTCCTGCAATGCGGAGTTAGTGGAGTCAAGCTTCTGTGGCCGGTGAGCTGGACTTCAGCCATCTCTGGACTGTCTGGAAGTGTGGTCACAGGAGGAAGTGGCTTGCTTGGGCCATCTCCCACCCCATCAGCCCAGTGCTGCTCGAGATGCCACCTAATTCTGTAACTTAAGTCTAAGAAGTCACTGTTCCCACAACATACTTTAACTACATGAAGAATATGTAAGGCAAGCTGGAATAACATTAAAGAAGGCTGCTAAAAAAATAAATATTAATAAATGCAAAAATGTTTGATACCTCCAAGTCCAAAGAGGGGTATTTGAAGACTCAGTACATCTTCCTCACGCCACCTTTTGGTAAGAATCTGATCTAGGTTTGCAACATTGCAGACCTCAGCTTTTCTGGAACCACACACACCCTTCTAAGTTACTGCAACAGCTTATGATTCAGAAGACCTGGGAAGTCACAGGAGATCCAGGACACAGGGGCCTTCCTAGCTTAATGTCACTACCCTTCTCTGAAATCAAGGTGATGACTTGGGACAGCCTGCCAGACCCACTATGGTTACCCATCAACTTCCAGACTCAGATGGTGTTACTAACGTGTGGTCATGACCAGTCTAGTGAGGATGAAAACTGATAGCATTATCAGAGATTCTTCAACCGACCAACATGGTATCAACATACTTTACATCTAGAGATTACTCATCCTCTTGTGGGAGCTGTTGAGAGCCAGAAAGACTAACATTTTGTGTTCTAAAAGCAAGTATCCCAAGCATAAACAGTGACCCTTTGTGTGTTCAGAAGGAAAAAAGTACAGTTTACACTTTATTTTTGATGTAAAGAAGCTGTATTTACATAATACATTCATATTTTTAAATATGTTACAGCTCTCTGTAGAAAACCATTCCATTAAAACAGCAACATTGATCTAGAGTCAACCTTTAAAGTATTAGTCAAATTAAAATATTCTTATCAGGACTCTAATTTCACAGCCTCTGAAGGGAAATGGGAATGAAGAGTGGGTAATGGAAAGTGAAAATCAGACCTCTCTCACATTGGCAGATTCTGTCCCTGACACACATTCAGCTGGCTTCACTGACGGTAGAGAGGGAACACACTGAGCACCAACCTCATTCCCCCAGAGTCTGGGTTCTTGGGAGAATCACCCTGCCACCCAGATTGGGACTTCTGAGGCTGAGGATTAAGTACTCCTCTTTCCACCACTTCAACTGGTCAGCAGCTTGTTAAGATCAACTTAGCAGTGTTCTCATTCTTCTGAGAAAGCCAGAGTTGAAATAATTTGCAAACTGAAATCACAATATAAGCTAAAATGGCTTCCCTCCTTGGATTTGGTTGGCGATTTTCTCCTCTGAGGGCTCTTCTTTTTCCTTTACCCGTTCTTTGTTCCAGTCCTTAAGGCCCTCTGGAAGTGAAGTGTCCTCATCCAAGCTGCCAGTGCCTTCCACAAATTCTTCATAGGTAGATTTTTCCACAAATGGTCTGGGGCCCAAAAGTTCAACCATATCATTCTTATCCAATACTTCTTTTTCTAACAATAGAAGAGCAACCTGAAATACGAACAATTCCCATTAAACACAGTACTCAGCAAAGTCTATTCAAAGCTAATATTTTTATTTATAGCCAGCCCCATCCCAAAGAAGCATTTACGAATATTGAAAAAGATATATATATTTGGTTGTCGGAAAAGTCATGATGCATTTTTGCAACAAAAAACAGAGAAAAAATACGTCATGACTTTTCCAACAACCCAATACACACACACACACACACACACACACACACACACACACACAATTTTGGAGTAAGATGTGCAAAATACTGGAAAAACAACTGTCCATCAGTGGCTAAATACATTTGGTACATCCACGCAATGAACAGTTTATGTGCCTGTAATAAAGAATCTCACTGTTCTACCTATTTATACATCTCATAAAGACATATTCATTGAGAAAAGCGAGATGCACAATGTCTGTAGTATGCTATGTTTGCTTTTTAAAGGAGGGAAAAAATATCATTTTATGTGCATATATACATAAAGAAATTCTGGAAGGACACAAATGAAAGTTAAGTGGTTGGGGATAAGCTGGGTGAAAAGACAGAAATGGTGAGAAGGAAATTTTAAAAGTTAGTTGAAAATAATAAAGACAAACAAGGACAAAGATATAAAATGAAGTCAGGAAGGTTAATATGAAAATATGTACCTTGAAGTTCTATTCATTTGTATGGTTGAACCACAAATTTCACACCATACTTTTTTTTTTTTTAATCTACTTTATTATAATATTAAGGGACCCAATGTTGATTCTTAAGCTCATTTTTTTTTTTTTTTTGGGAGGACGTTGCTTCACTGGCCCATGTTGGTACACCATACATTTTAACAGGCACCAAAAGGGGATACCTGACCAACTCTGTGTATGGAGGTGCATGATAGTGTCAGCAGAGCAGGGAACAGGGATTATGTTAGAGCACCTGACCATTACAAAGAAAATGAAGTGGGTCAAATTGATCTCATAAAATAGATTTAATAGGTAATGCCTACTTAGAAATTTAACGTATCTATAGTTTGCATTAAATGCTATGTTTTTAAAGATAAAACATTTTCTGGTATTTTTTCAATTTTTAAAAACTTTATTATGGAATATTTCAAATATGTACAAAAATAGAAAAAAAAAGGATAACTAATCCCCATGTAACCACTATCAATAATTATTAACTAAGAGCCATTTTTTGTTTCATCTATTTCCTGGATTATTTTGAAGACAATCCTAGATTGGTATCACTTTATTCATATAAATTTTTGTCTATATCTCTAAGAGATAAAGACATTTGAAAAAATGTAACCAGAATACTAAAATGATCTTTTTAAATATACTGTTTGTATATATAAAATCTGGAGAAAAGCTTTAGGATTTATTCTTAGGCCATCTTTAATTCTCATTTGCCTATTTATACAGTTGTGGACAACCACTTAAGTTGTGATAATATATTTTATTTATATATCAAAAATATTTCAACATGAAATGATATTAACAATTATTGATATATTTTACATTCTTTTTTTCATACTAAGTCTTCCAAGTGTGCATTTTATGCTCACAGTACATCTCAATTCAGACTAGCCATACTGACAGCACAGGCATGGTTAGAAGTTAATGGCAAGGGTTCTGCAGACAGGATGTCTGAGTCTGAATCCTGGTCCTACCACTTACCAACTAACTGCATAATGACCTTAAGCAAAGTTAAGCAACATTATTTCTTTATCAGTTTCATCTGTAAAATGGGAAAATAATGTAGAGACTTCATGAGGTTGCAGGGGGTTTTAGAGAATACATCTTCAACAGTACCTGATACACATAAGTAAATATTAGCTGGTTATTCTTATTTGCCTAAAGCTTGGCCCCTAAGGATCAACGTGTCCAACTCCTCGTCCCACAGATGACTAAACTGAGGCCTGAGTTTGGAAGGCACTAAGTCTTCACGATCATGATATCTCGCCTGCCAGGTTAAGTATGGAAGGCACTAGTTTTAGCAGCAAAGGCTGCTAAGCCACCTCTCTTCTTGATGGCTCCCTATCTCCTGGCTGGCTCAACATTATCCTTAACAGATTTAATTTCTCTGATGGACCAGGCAGTACTTCAGAACTCTGCAGTGTTTCAAGAACCTCACTTGTTGAACTAATTTCCCCTTCACAAACACTTCTTTGTTACCGTTGTCAGTACACGTACTATACATATGGAAGAGTAGATAACTGGATGAAACCCCTGGACCCATGTGAGCATCTATGGTGTGCATGTGGGATCCCTATACTCACTCTCTAGCCTCCTAGAGCTTGTCATCCCAGGTGAGCACTTCCTCCCTCCACTTTATTTTACAGCTCATTTCCTTCTTTTTAACTATTGGCTGTAGAAGGATAACCAAAAATCCTATGTCTGGCCTGGAGCTCCTATCCATGTTCCATTTGCAAATGCCTACTGCTATGTCTTCTTGGGTGTCAAGACCGACCCCTCCCCCACCACAGGTTGTGTCTACCACTAGGAGGAGTCCTGGAGCCATCCCAAGGGCTTTCCTCCCATTCTTTCTCTACTTAAAAGTCATTAAGTTTAATCAGTAACTCGCTTTTAGATCTGCCACTACCAGCACCATCTCAGGAATATTAACACACACTGGCAACAGCTCTAAGCTGGTGTCTGTTCTAGTGTCTCCCATCCCACTGGAGCTGGCACACTGCTGCCACACTCTCCTTTTAAATAATGAGCTGTAATCATTTCCACTCGAGATTCTTTAAGACTCTACGATAGAACAAGGAGGTTGGATTAGATCATTTTAAAAGTCACTTCTTTTCCTAAAATTGTGTTTCCAAATTTTCTACCTAGCTTTTGAGGACCTGGATACTGAAGCCCCTCTCCCCCCATGATCTGCTCCAGGCAGGCAGGCAGGCTCAATCCTGCCCTCCTCTCCACACCCTTCTCTGCTCACCAGGTCTCCACACTGAGAGCTCCTCCTCTCCTTTGCTGTAACCTGACTATCCTTTAAGGTAAAATTTAAGCCCTATCTTCTATATAAAGCCTTCTCTGACCACTCTGATTTTTCCTTTCTCTGAGCTCCTGCTGCATGCTTTCTAGTGTTTCACAGACACTAGCTCTCTCCTCACTTTACACTGTGTACTTTTGTGAAAAGATGTCACAGATTTTTAGAATTAGGAGGCTTCTCTGAAGACTTGCTGATGAACAGCCCTAGACTATTCTTTTATCTGTGTCAATCCTTCATAAGGCTTTTTCATTTGTGTTTTCTCATTAGAGTGTGAAATGTTCAAAGAACAAAAAATTCTAATTTTGGTTGCATGGATCCTAAATAATTAAGAGTTTACTGGATGCAAGAAATCCACGGAATTCAGAAAGAATCTGTCCCTTTGCAGGTGCTATCAAATAACGTACAATAATGAAAAACATGAAGCTGTTTATCCATGGACACTCACAATTAAGCCAAATGTAGCTTTTGTGCTGGTTTCCTGCTTATTAAGTTTGGCTAATTCTTTTATGTGCCCTTTTATCCGTCACTGCCTGTTTATTCCAGGGGTAAAATACAATGGTTAATTTCTATCAGTCCATTGTGCTTCATATTTAGGAGTATATCAGGGCTTCAAATAATGTCATTTCGTTATAATGCTGATGAGAGGCCACAGGAACTTAATTCTTGTTTATATCAACTAGCCTATGGTAAAACTGGTTTCATTATAGGTCATTTCACTTAAAGTTGCAGAAATTATCGACGACGTTAAGTGAGGATTTATTGTGCTGGTATAATACTTGGTAAAAAGAGTGCAGATTCAATTGTTTATTTGGTAGTTGTTAATAGCCTTCATTAATCCCTCATTCAGCTCCCTAAGAGCCACAAGAGCTGAGGTCATGCCAGCTTTTGCTTACCACCATATTCCCACCACCTCATGGAGACAGAACAGACACATCAGAATCAAGGAAGGAACCCAAGAGTTAGCCAGATAGAAGGCAGCCTGATGTCTACCAACCAACTAAGAGTCGATCATCGCTTTAATCTATTTCAGCAAAACTATGTGGAGAATTATTTGTACAACTGGCACCTACCTTTTCCACATCAGCTTTCTTTTCTGTGAGAAGAGCTACTGTTCTTTTATAAGCATCATTAATAAGTATTCGTACTTCATCATCTATCAGTCTTGCAGTGGCTTCACTATAAGGTTTCTCTAATACCATGTCACCCTGACGTGGAAGGTCAAAGGAGATTTGCCCAACCTTTTCATTCATACCAAACTGAACAATCTGAAAAAGAATACATGATTAGTGGTGGACATCCATTTTTGCTGACAGGCTAACATCTTTTTATAAAATACCAATAAGTCTTTACAATAACATTAACTCCACACACTTCATTGTAACATTCCTCTTTATTTTTTTATTTTTTAAAGATTTTTTTTTTTAATTGGGGAATTGGGGGATGGGAACAGCGCTGGGGAATTGGGGGAAGGGGAACAGACAAGTTGCTGTCGTTTTGTTCTTCAGTCTAGTTGTGGAGGACGTTGCTTCACTGGCCCAAGTTGGCACCATCATTGCGCTCTTCCCTGGCGAGGCACATCAGTCGCCGGCTTCTGGACGGCCGCTCACAGCGGCTGCTGGCCGCTCACGCTGGCTGCCAGCCACTCACGTAGCTCAGGGCAACCCATTGCAGCCCTGCTGCAGCCTACGCTGACGACTCACAGCAGCCCAGCTCCAGGTTGAGCTGTTGTTCAGCATCTTAGCTGTGGAGGGCAGTGTCACTGGCCCTCATATGTGGGATTCGAACCGGGGCCCTCTGGCATCCCAAGCCAGTTCTTAACCAAAGCGCCACTCCGCCGGCCCTGTAATGCTCCTCTTTAACCTGCCAAACTCTACATAGCAGCCTTGAGCTGGCTGAGTGGACAGGGTGTTCCGTGCCGATGGTGGCAGCAATGTATAGTGTTTTAAACTCCTTAACTAGGAACACAGACTGGAAGCCCACAGACAACATCTACAACAAAATCAGGTGAGAAACTGGTGGGGACAAATCCCAACAGCTATGAGACCTACATGATATTACTCTGATATTATCTGATACTATGATATTATGAGGGGAAGTAGAAGAGAAGCAAAAAGCATCTGACAGATTCAAGAGAGTACAGGCTCTTCCTACAAAGACGGCCATGCCAACCTGACAACTGAAAATGCAAAGGGCATGTGCATTTTCCTGTTCCCTGAGTCCACAGATCTGGGAGACTATATGAAGAGGCTGGCCCACTCTGGGCCATATGAGTCCCCAAAACTAACCAGAATAAGCCCCATGTTAAGAAGAATCTTCTGAACCACAAAGACTCCCATCAAAAACTACTGGAACTGATAGACGGATTCAGTAAGGTAGCAGGATACAAAATCAATATTCAGAAATCAGTTGCATTTGTATATATCAATAATAAACTATCAGAAGGAGAAATTAAGTAAACAGTCCCATTTATAACTGCTTCAAGAACTATAAAATACTTAGGAATAAATTTAACCAAAGAAGTAAAAGACCTGTACTCAGAAAATTATAAGACACTGAAGAAAGAAAGAAAAGAAGATACAAATAATTGTATCACCTATCATGCTCATGGATAGGAAGAATTAATATAGTTAAAATGTCCATACTGCCTAAAGCAATATACAGGTTCAATGCAATTCCTATCAAACTATCAAGGGCATTTTTCACAGAAATAGAAAATGTAATCCAAAATTTATATGGAACTATAAAAGACCCCGAACAGCCACGGCAATCCTGAGAAATAACAAAGTTGGGGGTATCATGCTACCAGACATCAAAACATACTACAAGGCTACAGTATTCAAAACAGTATGGTATTGGCATAAAAACAGACACACAGATCAATGGAACAGAATAGAGAGCCCAGAAATAAATCCACGCATATACAGACAGTTAATCTATGACAACAGAAGAAAGAATTTACACTGGGGTAGATAGTCTATTTAATAAATGGTGCTGAGGAAACTGGACTGAAACATGCAAAAAAATGAAACTGGACCACCTCCTTACACCATATACAAGAACAAATTCAAAATGGATTAAAGACTTAAATGTAAGACTTGAAACCATAAAACTCTAGAAGGAAATATAGAGAGTAAATTTGCAGACATTACCCTGAGCAATATTTATACTGATACATTCCCACAGGCAAGGGAAGTAAAAGAAAAAATGAACATATGGGACTACATCAAACTCAAAAGTTTTTTGCACAACAAAGGAAACCATCAATAAAACAAAAAGGAAGCCTACTGAATGGGAGAAGACATTTGTCAACGACATATCTGATAAGGGGTTAATATCCAAACTTTATAAAACACTCATGCAACTCAACACTAAAAAAAACGAACAACCCAATTAAAAAATGGGCAAAGGATATGAAGAGACACTTCTCTAAAGAAGACATACAGATGGCCAACAGGCATATAAAAACATGTTCAACCTCACTGATCATTAGGGAAATGCAAATAAAAATCACAATGAGATACCACTTCACTCCCGTCAGAATGGCTATCATCAATAAATCAACCACCAACAAGTGCTGGCGAGGCTGTGGAGAAAAGGGAACCCTGGTGCACTGTTGGTGGGACTGCTGATTGGGGCAGCCACTATGGAAATCAGTATGGAAGTATCTCAAAACTCTGGAAATGGAACTACCTTATAACCCAGCAATTTCACTCTTGGGTATCTATCCAGAAAAACCCAAGACACTAATTCCAAAAAATATATGCACCCCTATGTTCACTGCAGTGCTATTTACAATAGCAAAGACTTGGAAACAATCGAAATGCCCATCGGCAGACAACTGGATTAAGAAACTGTGGTACATTTACACAATGGAGCATTACTCAACTATAAAGAAGACGGAAATTGTACCATTTGCAACGATATGGATGGACCTAGAGACTATTACGTTAAGTGAAATAAGTCAGTCGGAGAAAGACAAATACCATATGATCTTACTTATATGTGGAATCTAAAGAACTGAATAAATGAGCAAAGTAAACAGAAATAGTCTCAGAGATACAGAGGAAAAACTGAGGGTTGCTAGTTGGGCGGGGGGTAGGGATGAAGGAGAAGGGGAAGGGACGAGACAACATAAATTAGTAACTACAATATTGCCTCAGGGATAGAAAAGACAGTTTGGGAAATATAATCAATAATGTTGTAAATATTTTTTAGGGGGCCAGATGGTCTCACGTCTTGTTAGGGAAACCACTTCATGGACAGTGTAGAGGCCTGATCACTGCACTGTACATCGGAAACTGCCGTTGAATAATATTATATGTCAATTATAATTTAATACATATATAGTCATGGGATGTGGAGTATAGTGTGGGAATGGAGTCAATGGAATTGTAATAGAAATATACAATATTGGGGGTGGGGGGCAGTGGATGGGAGAAGGGGATTGTCATGTTGTGAGGGGTGAAAAGGATAACTATTGCATTGTTTTGTACACCTGAAACTAAAAAAAAAAACTAACAAAGAAAAAAGAATAAAACTGGAAGTTAAAAAAAAAGACTGTAAAATATCTTATTAACAATTTTAAAAATGTTGATTACATGCCAAAATGCTAATTTTTGGACATGTTGGGCTAAATAAAAATATTAATTAAAAAAAAAAAAGAATTTATTACTATTTATACTAGCAGAATGTATTTTTCTATACTAGAAAAACAGATTTGGAAGTAAAATTTAGCTTCAAACTGTGGTAAACTGAGTTCTTTGGGAACTGTATTACATGAATGAGAATTCAGATAAGTTAGATAGAAAAAAATAATGTTATTTTGTTACATTTTATTCCTTGTAAACCATTCTATATAGTGAGCTAATGAATCTGAATGTTACTATTATATTCAGCCAAAATAAACCCTATCCGAAATCAAAAAACAAACAAAAAAAAGAAGAATCTTCTGGAGTAAAACCCAAACTGACTGGAAAAGAGAAGGCCCAGGCCAGCTGAGTGGCACGCTGGTTAACAGCTGGCTTGGGATGCCAGCTCCGAGCAGCAGGGCCCTGGTTCGGATCCCACATTAGGGCCAGTGACACTGCACCCTCTATAGCTAAGATGGTGAACAACAGCTCGACCTGGAGCTGGGCTGCCGTGAGTCACCAGCAATGGCATAGGCTGCAGTGAAGCTGCAGTGGGCTGCCATAAGCTACCATAAGCTACCATGTGTGGCTGGCAGCCGGCGTGAGCTGCCAAAAGCTGCCGAGAGCGGGTATCCACTGGCCGGCGACCGATCTGCCTCACCTGGGAAGAGCGCAATGATAATACCAACATGGGCCAGTGAAGTGATGTCTTCCACAACTAGACTGAAGAACCAAAGGATAGCAACTTGTCTGTTCCCCTTCCCCAATTCCCCAACACTGTTCCCCTCCCCCAATTCCCCAATTTAAAAAAAGAAAAGAAAAAAGAAAAGAGAAGGCCCAGATAAAAGTGGGGAGCAGGAATAGAGCCAGGAGAACTCAAAAAGTAGGAAGACACATTTTTAAAAACCATGAAAACAACAGAAAAGAGAATTCTAAAGCTACAAAACCAGAAAAGCTGTCCTAATATTCCTCCCTCCGAAGAGGTCAGGAAAACAAATTTCATTTTTAAATTTCATGTAAAAATGGGCAATAGAAAAATCCCTTATCAAGTTATTCTGAGAAAAAAGTAGGGAGCAGAATAATGTCTCCTTAGATAAGGAAAGCAGGATGGGAAGACATGCCCATAAGACACAAAAAGTGTAACCTACCATTTCAAAAAGGCTAAAAGGAAATCAGGAGAATTAGAGAAAATATGAAAGAATAACATATATCAGAATCAGAAAAACTCAGATGAGGTGCTAGAACACAGGAAAAAGTTAGATATAAAAGAAAAAAATTATTTTAAAAATAAAGATTAAGCTATAAAGAACATAAGAGCCAACAACCACAACAAATAATGCAGTAAGAAACAGAAGGTAAATAGGACAGTAAAAAAGACTTTTTTTTAAAATGAGTCATTAAAAAGGATTGAGAAAGTGACAGCCCCAGAAGAGCTGACACATGAGTAACAGGAGTACCCAAAGAAAGTCATTTCTTTTCATAAGTTTTGATTGCTTTAAAAGGAATTTCTTTTAAGAAATAATCTTTGCCTGAAAAGCCTAAACCAGTCAAACACATGAATGACCATCTCACCGCAAATGTGAGATGAGGAAGAAATATTCTATTTCATACTTACTTGAGCATATGCACTTTGAGTCACTTTTCTCAAGTCATCTTGAGCACCAGTTGTAATTCTTCCAAAGAAGATCTCTTCTGACACTCGGCCACCCAGAGTCATGCACATCCTATCCAAGAGCTGCTCTTTGGTGTACAGGTATTGTTCTTTAGGTAAATACTGAGCGTAACCCAGTCCTTTGCCCCTTGGGATGATGGACACCTGGCAAGTAAAACACATACAAACTGGTGGGAGATCTGCCACCAAATGTAGACTTGATCACGTTTATTTACAGATAGATAAACTCACTTATAAAAAATAGCTGAGCAACCCATCAGCCTTAGCTAGATGAGATCCAACATGAACGATTGTTCAGGTGGAATATTTTCTCTTAGGATAACTTCACCTTAGAGTCCTAGAAAGTATTTATCTTTTTATAAAACTCAGTTGAAACTATTCAACTTGACGAAAGGATTGCTTGTGAGTGATGACTCCTCCTGAGAGCTCAAATACAGTGCAGGCTAGATTAAATTTAACTGTCATCTACAGCCATGCCTGAGGGGGTAAGGCAGACCAAGACGCTAAGTAGCCTTCATTTTCTAGTCCTCTTTTTGCAATTAAGTAAATTCCTTTAATTAAAAAAAAATCTACTTTATTGAGATCATATATAAAAAATGAACCCTTTTAACACTTCAAAGAGTTTTGACAGATATAACCTCCTATCACAATAAAGATACAAAATAGTCTCCTTAATCCCTAAAAGTTCCCTTGTGCCTCTTTGTAGTCAATCTTTTTCCCCATCCCCAGCCCCAGGCCAACTAGATATGCTTTCAGTCCTTATGGATTAGTTACAATTTCTAGAATTGCATATAAATGGAATCATACAGTATGTACTTCATTGTGTCTGGTTTTTCTCACTTTTTCTGAGATTCACCCCCACTGTTGTATGAATTAATAGTTCATTCATTTTTACTGCTGTGTAGCACTCCATTGTATAAACATATGAAATATCCATTTCATTCTCAAGGGATATCAGAGGTGTTTCCAGTTTATTGTTATGAAGAAAGTTAGTAAAAGTCTTTGTGTGGACATTGTTTCCATTTCTATGGATAAATATCTAGGAGTGGAATCAGTTGGACATATAGATGCATTTATCTTGATAAGAAACTGCTACAATTTCCTGAAATGGTTATACCATTTCACATTTCCATCAGCAATGTATGAGAATTCCATCTGCTCCACATTCTTACCAATAGTTAGGACTGGCTTTTACATTTTAACCATTTGGTATTTCTTTATGGTTTAATTTCCACTTCCCTGATGACTAATGATATTGAGATTTTCATGTGCTTAACGTCTATTCATCCATCATCTTTTGTGAAGTATGCTAAAATCTTTTGCCTAGCTTACTGAGTTTTACTGGATTGCTTGTTTTCTTATTGAGTGTTAGGAGTTCTTTATATATTGTAGAGACAAGTCCTTTTTCACATATGTGTAACTGCAAGTATTTTCAGAGTGTGTGGCTTGCCTTTCATTTTCCTAATGGTGTCTTTCAAAGACAATTTCGATGAGATCCCGTTTATTAACTGTTTTTGTGGTTCATGGTGTTTGTGTCCTAAGAAATTTCTGGTTACTCAAAGTTACAAAAACTTTTTTCTATGTTTTCTTCTAGAAATTTTATAGTTTTAGCTTTTATGATCTATTTCAAATTATTTTTTTACATATAATGTAAGGGTCAACATTTACTTTTTTCATATAAACACTGAGTTGCCAGAACCATTTGATGGTAAGACAATCCTCCCCAACTTGAATTACCTCAATTAACGAATTATGTGTGAAGGGTCTAGTTCTGGACTCTATTCCATCTCACTAATTTATGCGTCTAGTCCTTTCACTAATATTAGTCTTCTTTACTGTAGCTGTATACAATGTTTTGAAATCAGTTACTGTAATTTCTTTAGCTTACTTGTTTTGGCTATTGTAGTTGATGTCTGCATTTCCATGTAAATTTTAGAGCAGCATGTCAATTTCTACAAAAAAGTCTGCTACAATAATGATAAAGATTACACTAAAACTACAGATCAATTTGGGGAGAACTGATATCATACCATTCAATGAACATAGTATATCTCTACTTTTATTTAGGTCTTGTTTAATTCAATGTACACGTCCTACAAAGATTTTGATAAATTTATCCCTACGTATTTCATGTTTTGTGATGCTATTGTAAACAAAATTGAATTTTTAAAATTTCATTTTGCAATTGATCACTGGTAATATACAGAAATACAAGGTGTGATCAAACAATATGTTTAAATAAAAAAGTTTATTACAGTAAAAGACACATCGCCATTAATCCCCCTCAAAATACTCCCCCCCCTAGGGCCAGCCGAGTGGCACGTTGGTTAAGAGCTGGCTTGGGACGCCAGAGGGCCCCGGTTCGGATCCCACATATGAGGGCCAGTGACACTGCCCGCTACAGCTAAGATGCTGAACAACAGCTCAACCTGGAGCTGGGCTGCCGTGAGTCGCCAGCGACTGTGTAGGCTGCAGCCCCTGCTGCAGTGGGTTGCCATGGGCTACCATGTGTGGCCAGCAGCCAGCGTGAGCGGCCAGCAGCCGCAGTGAGCGGCCATCTAGAAGCCAGCGACTGATCTACCTTACCCGGGAAGAGCGCAATGAGGTGCCAACTTGGGCTAGTGAAGCAACGTCCTCCACAACTAGACTGAAGAACAAAAGAACAAGGACAGCAACTTGGCTGTTCCCCTTCCCCAATTCCTCAGCGCTGTTCCCATCCCCCAATTCCCCAATAAAAATCTTAAAAACAAAAACAAAAACAAAAAACTCCCCCTAGCCTCCAACATACTTATGCCATCATTCTTGCCACTTTCTGAAGCAGTTCTGGAAGTCCTCTTTCGTGAGTGTCTTTAGTTGTACTGTTGTGGCTGCCTCGATGTCCTGAATCATTTTGACTTTCGGGAAGAGCCAGAAATCGCACAGTGCCAGATCTGGTAAATAAGGTGGATGAGGACACACTGTAATGTTTTTATTTGACAGACATTGTCATATACCAGAAGCGATGTGTGACATGAAGCGCTATTATGATAGAGGATGAAACCGTTTGCCCATTTTATGTTAAAGCGTTGTTTGTTACAGCACACTTTGAAACACATCTTCTCTCAACTGTAGCTCACACCCAACTGACTGCACCGAACAAGTTGAAACTTGTCACACACTGTTACTAAGGTTTGGTGCACCGCTTCCCATATAGAAGATCCCTGCCTTTCCACTGGATAGCACTTGGCAGCAGCATTCACCATATCTTGTAATCACAATGAAATGGCTCTGTCACGCATTACTTCTGGTATGGCAATTTCTGTCAAATAAAAACATTATGGTGTGTTCTCATCTACCTTCTTCACCAGATCTGGCACCGTGAGGCTTCTCTAGCTCTTCCCCAAAGTCAAAATGATTCATGACATTGAGGCAGCCATGACAGTGCAACTAATGACACTCAATGAAAGAGGACTTCCAGAACTGCTTCAGAAAGTGGCAAGAACGAAGGGATGTATCAGAAGCAAGGGGGAGTTTTTGAGGGGGATTAATGGCAATGTGTCTTTTACTGTAATAATTTTTTCTTTTTTTTTTTTTTAGCTGCGCAATCCTGCCACCTGTTGGCAGCTCAGCAGCAGCTCAGCAGCAGCTCAGCTCAGGCCAGGCATCAAACCGCTGTTGCTCAGAGCTCGCACTCTTGAGTGAGCTCTTAACCAACTGAGCCACTCGACCGGCTCCTGTAATAATTTTTTTTTTTTAATTTAAACAGTCACCGTGTTTTTTTGTCACATCTCTTTGTATATGAAACTTGATTTCTGCAACCTTGCTAACTTCACTTATTAGGTCTAGTGGCTTCTTTTTGGATTATTTAGGATATTATTTAGGATATGTCTTCCTGTGGTCCCCTTTCTTCAGATCTCCCCTTCAATTTCCAGCAGTCCCAACATTGCAAGTCAGTTAGGTTGCTTCCTGTCATCCAGGCTGCACTGGTTTAGGGGAATACACTCATTTGAAAAAGCAGAAAATTTAACAATCTCACTTGGTGCACCCCTTTTCTCTTTGGTCTCAGCTTACTTTCCCAGGCTCTCTGGGGTCTTGTCATGCAGGCATAGTTTAGTGGTAAGCCAGGGATATGGGCAGCTCCTACTTAGATTTGGGTCTCACCCCTCTCTAGGTTTCTCATTTCTAGGATTTTCCAGTTAAATTTCCAATATTCTTCAAATCCTGAATTTTCTCCTCTGCCGCCTCAATATAGTAAGGCCAGCATTTCCCACCAGTGGCTGGGAAAACCCTCAGGCAAGAAAGCCACAAACTCCCGATTCTAACCCACTGTAGCAGCTGCTATTCGAGAGCAAATTCTCCTCCAGCTTTGGGTTGCTTTTGGAAACTTTTCAGTCTCTTCTAAGAGTAGTTTTTGTTCCAAAACTTTGAAATTTATCTGTGGGAGGGTTTACATAGACACTTCATCCCACCATTATTACCAGATATTTTTGCTAAATTTCTTTTAATTTAAACATCTCATCTATTTATCCTTTGCGGAAATACAATTTTCTCAAGAAATTGCTCACACAATCATCTGAACTTGTCTACTGTTCAACACAAATTGCTTTACCTTTAGAAGTGGGTCTGCATGTTCCAGATACCAGCCAGCAACTGCATGACCTGCCTCATGGTACGCCACAGTTTTCTTCTCCTCAGGCTGGAGAACCTGGGTTTTTTTCTCTAAGCCTGACAAAATAAAAACAAAAAACACCAAACCACTGCTTTAGTGACACTGACATAAAAAGACAATCATACACTACTACACAAAGCCTTATCTAAAAGGTGATTTAGAGATTAAGATGCTTTTGACAATCCAAAAGTTACCAATTAAGGTCAAAATAAAAGGAAAGGATTAACTTCAAAATATATCCAGTTACAGCAAAAATGAATTCACTACCTCTATACCCAGGCCCATTTTTCTAACTCTTCCACTCTTTTGAGCCACATATATTATTTGGGGAAATAAACAAAAATGCAAAGTAAAATTTAGCACTTGGGTCAACTTAAAGCATATCTAATTCACAGAAAACAGAGAAGTCTGGAAAGCACTCACAGCTCAAGTCTTGGTATTCAGAATTATCAAGCACTGTGTATACACAGGTCCCTGCCACAAGAGACTGCCTACTCTCTGTTCCTGATGGAACGCAGATGATAATCAGAGGAAGGACTCATCAGCTAAATATCTGGAAATAACAACTCAGAGTGGATAAGGCCAACGCTACAGCACCCAGCACACTCACCAGACGGCCGAGGGGTTCCAGGAGCCAGAAAAAGCAGTCGTAGGATAGACTAGAGAAGCTAAACCCCAGGAGACCTGTGCTGGGCCCATGTGTCAACTACAGAGCTGAAGGACCCCTAATTTAAGCACTATTCTTCTCTGGCCTGGATAAAGGTGGGTGCTGAACCTTTTATGCACCTTTGTAATGTAGAAATTAACTACAGTTTGTACTAATACAAATCATCACACCATGAGAAAAGTACTTTGCTGTATTCAAAATAACTCATCTGAGAGAATTTCTCAAATGATAAGATACTAAGTAGACTAGAAGATCTACAAAAGCAAGCACTATGTTCCAATGACACAACACAAGACAAGTATATACCATAGTGGGAAATATATCCAAGGGTAGGAGGTTATAGAGGCTGTGTTAACTAGCCCTGTTTTCCACAGATAAGCAGGTGCTGTTTACCAAAAAATTAAAATTTAAATATTTTCCCCACAGTTTATCACAGAATTTTTCATTTTTAGTATATAATCACAGAACAAGGGCTGCGCGTGGCTGTTCTACAGAGGCTGAGATGTAAACAGGTAAATGTCCACCCACCTTAGAGCAAGGCCTAGTACTCTAACTGCTGCCCTGTTCTCTTTCACTCTCTCACTTTGTACTAAGAACTGACAGCTTCCCCGACCTAAAAAGCCAGAAATACACAGTTTTTACATGTCTCTATAGTGATTTATTGTTTAATTCTGTCCACAACTCTATCATCTTAGATTTTTTTCTTTTCATTAACAAATTTCTAGAATAAGGATCTACTCATTCATTCAGCAGTTATTTAGCACCCAACCCAGGTTGAGCACATTGCTATCCTAGCTCTAGAGCCTCACTGTAATAGCCACTAATCTGGCTTCATACTCTCCACTTAAATGAAACTGTCACGTCAAAAGAACAGTCTCACTGCTAAGTCCAAGGATCATTCTCGTTAACATTCCCACAACATTTGATCCTGACAACTCTTCCTTTATAAACATGTCCTTGGCTTTGTCTCCCTTCTCCTGAACCTCCTAGGTCTCCTTTAATGGCATGCCTTCCTTGTCTGCTATGCCGATGCACCTTCTGAGCCTGTAGCACACCATAAGCTTTGCTGACTCACTTTTCTCCCCTATGCTACCAAATATGAACATTTGGCAACACTTACTACATGGGCCGCTGCTCCTCCCATTAGATACCTGCTCCCTGAGCCCTCTTCCTCACCTCACACCACAGGAACCACAGCCTGTACTACTGTAGTTCTGCAAAGTTCCACGTGGATGCCCTGTCCCATCTCAAACTCGGCACATCTCATTTTCTGCCAAACCAGCTGCCTCAGAGCACCCCATTCTTCCTGCAGCTTTCAGGCAGTCCTTTTTATTTTGTTGCCTATTACCACTGAGACTACCTATGCTAAAAAGCCTGCTAGCTCACATGAATGACTACAAGGTTCTCTGCCTCCAGATGCTTCCCTCTTCTTCAGAGTCAGAGTCATTCTCCTAAACTATCACTGATTATTATGTTACTCAGTGGCACAGGAAAAAACCCCCCACATTAGTTCAATACTAGTGACAGGACATTTAAAAAGTCCTTGAGCTTAACATTCAATGCTTTTTAAAATCTAGACTGAAATAATTTTTTTTCAACTTTGCCTTACTCCCCACAGGAACTTGAGTCTTACTGATTTACTTTCCCTCCACGAAACACACAGGCTATAACACTGCCACCTCCAAACCACCTTCTGCTCATGCCACTTTCACATAGTATCGCATCTGTCTGTTGAACCAAGTTTAAATCCCACCTTTTAACTGCAGTCTTTCCCTTCCTTTGAAAGCCCGAGTTCTTAAATTCCTAGTTATCTTTTTATGAGTATTAAGTTGTAAACTCTCTAGAAGGCAAGGAAAACACATTATGTGCATCTCCCACTGTACTGGCGGGGTGAGAATTTCCTGGTTAAACAGTCATTGCAGTTGTTTATCCACCACCTATATGCAGCATAGAGCACATTTAACTCATGCGATGAAATTTTTGGAAATAGGAAGGTAATGAGCATTCAGAAAAAACTAGATTGGTATAATTGAGGGGAAGACACCTCACCGCTAGCTGCCCATGTGGGTGAGGCAGTGCTCGGCTGCTGTCTCAGACTCACCCAACACCTGCATCATCAAGCTCCAGGTAGACCGCAGGGGAAAGTAGGGGGCTCACAGCACCAAAAGAACACAGAAGGTACACGGTGAGCCAGGGCTGGGGAAATATACTTTTGCTTTAGATCTTGCAGAGAACTCACTGGCCTCAAATTCACTTTATCAGCCTTTTGACTCGAATCACATTCAGTTGCCTTACCACCGATCACTCGCTCAATTGCCTGTTCAAAGTGTTTCTGGTTTATGGAATCTGAAAGGTGTCTCGCAGCAATCAAAGCAGCTTCATTACAGACATTAGCCACATCAGCTCCTACAAAAATGAACATACAGAATAGCTTACCCACCAAATATGTATACTGAAACTGATTAATCACACATTATAGACAATCAAATCCAGTCAATTTCTTAACCAGCAGTAGACCGAATAAGGGTTTTATGTAAATATAACTCAGTTTGATTCATGGTAACCCTAGGTATTTTAGCATTCAATAACAGCCTGGTACAATCCAGGCCTTTTGAGATGCAAGTATTAGTAGTAAATAGATAAATACAGGCAAATATTTACCTTTATAGACAATATGGCTCATCTAACACAAACTAAGACAGTATTTTAAAATGCCCATTAACTAACTTAAATTTTATCTCTATTGGGAATGTGACTTATGTAGACATTACACAATATGCTGAAATATAACGAAAAACATAAGCATTAAAAATAACCTAGTGCATTCAGTTAAACAATGCAAGTTAAACATGTGAAACTTGTCAAATGTTTTCTAGATCCATAAGGCTCTTTGAATTCACTTTTCAGAGGAAGTATATGGTAATGCAAATAAGCTATAGTACAATGTATGTGCTCAATAAATAAATATTAAAATGTTATAAATTCCGGGCCGGCCGAGTGGCGCGATGGTTAAGAACTCGCTTGGGATGCCAGAGGGCCCCGGTTCGGATCCCACATATGAGGGCCAGTGACACTGCCCTCCACAGCTAAGATGCTGAACAACAGCTCAACCTGGAGCTGGGCTGCCATGAGTCGCCGGCGACGGCGTGGGCTGCAGTCCCTGTGGCAGTGGATTGCCATGGGCTACCGTGTGTGGCCAGCAGCCAGTGTGAGCGGCCAGCAGCCGCAGTGAGCGGCCGTCCAGAAGCCGGCGACTGACTGATCTGCCTCGCCAGAGAAGAGCACAATGATGGTGCCAACTTGGGCCAGTGAAGCAACATCCTCCACAACTAGACTGAAGATCAAAAAGACAGCAACTTGTCTGTTCCCCTTTCCCCAATTCCCCAGCACTGTTCCCATCCCCCCAATTCCCCAATAAAAAAAAAAAAAATCTTTAAAAAAAAAATGTTATAAATTCCAAAGACAAAAAACAAGTAAAAAGTTAGGACCCCCTGAGAACTTTAGGATGCCAATCTTCCTCTGACCATGCTGTATATAATCTCATAACATTCAAATTTCATTTTAAGTTTGGAAGGGGGATATAGCTAGGGAATGGAAAGAAAGAATCACATTTTACATTTAAAAACTCTTGGAATAAGGACATTAAAAGATGCTCGACATCACAGGTCATTACAGAAGTGCAAATCAAAACCTTGAGATACCAATTCACACTCACTAGCACGGCTCTAGTCAAAAAGACATATAATAACAAGTATTGGCGAGGATGTGGAGAAACTGGAACCCTCATACACTGCTGGAGGGAATATAAAATGGTGCAGCCACTATGGAAAACAATTTAGTAGTTCCTCAAAAAGTGATCCAGCAATTCCAACCCTAAGTATATAACCAAAAGAAATGAAAACATGTGTCTATACAAAAATCTATACATAGATGTTAATAGCATTATTCACAATAGCCAAATGACACAAACAACATAAATGTCCATCAACTGATAAATGGATAAATAAGATGTGGTATATTCATACAATGGAATACTATTCAGCCATTAAAAAAAAAAGAATGAAGTTCTGACACATGCTACAACATGAACTCTGAAAACATTATGTTATGTGAAGGAAGCCAGGCACAAAAGACCAGGTATATAATTCCATCTATATGAAAGGCCAGAATAGGAAAATCTACAGAGACAGAAAGTAGATTAAGAGTTGCCTAGGGCTAAGAGTAGAGGGAGTGGCCGCTTATGGATTCTTTTGGAGTGATGAGAATGTTTTTAAATTATAGTGATTAGGTTGCACAAGTCTATATTTAGTAAATATACTAAAAACCATTCAACTGTACACTTCTCACAAAGATGAATTTTACAGTATGTTAATTTTATCTCAATAGAATTGTTTTTTAAAAACCCAAATAATTTCTGTAACATCTATGGTTAAAATGATATGCTGTCAAGGAATGTCACAAACTATCCAGAGACAGAGGGAAGAGGGTGAAGAGTGTTGATAAGGGTGGACATAACATTGGATAAGAATTGTTCCTAATGCTAGGTGATGTGTGGTTCATTACACTATTTTCTCAATTTCTGTCATATGTTTGAAATTTCCCATAATAAAAAAGTAAGAATATACACTTAGGAAGCCCCAAGATGAGAGGTAAAAAAGTGAACTAGTACCTGGTAATTGTCAGATTCAAAGGATTGATAAACAGACCAGCAGGTTATAATCCACTCACCTGAAAATCCTGGAGTTAAGGATGCAAGTTTTCTTGCCAGTTTCTCCTTTTCCAAGGCACTGTCCAGTTTTAATGGTCTGAGGTGAACTTTAAAAATAGAGGCTCTTCCTTTTATATCTGGTGGTCCTTGAGTAATTATTGTTAAGGAAAAAAAAAATCATAGTGAAACAGTGACATCCTCATGGAAACTGGAGTGAATTGAACCCAATGAAAATCATCTTACCAATAAAGATTTGCCTGTCGAAGCGCCCGGGCCTCATCAGTGCAGGATCTAGGATATCTGGTCGATTGGTGCCTGCCAAAATGACTACATTTGTTGTTGTGTTAAAACCTGAAAAGGTAATAACAAAGACGCAATCATTATTAAATGACATGAGGCAGAAAATAACAGTATGCCTGTCAAGAATGTATGAGCACTACAGATATACTGCTACTTAAAAATTTTTTCAATTTATTATTTGATGCTTTTTAAGTCACAAATGAGTTTTCTTACTAGTCACCTTGTCCTTAATGACTAGTCATATATGACTTAAAACTTTAAGAACTAATTTTCTAAAGACAATTAACCGAAGATTTTTAATTTATTTAACTAAAAATTTAGATTATATTGTCAATTTTAAAAAGTTAAAATCAAGATTAAATTTGAAATGATGTATCTAAACTCCCTGAGCCACAGGACAACCCTTTGCATATTTGAAGACAGGTATCAACCTCCACCTCCAGCCTTTCCTCCAGGCTCAAGCTGCTTGGTTAAAAGTCAAGGCCATGGCCATCGAGCCTTTACCCTCAGGACACTAAGCACTGAAAAGGGCTCAGGTGCTCATTTCCCCCAAGTGTGGATCTCTGATTTAAACATGTGGCATTACATGTGGACTGACCCCCAGAGTAGATGAGGAACCCTACCTTCTGATTCTGGATACTATGCCCACTCAGTAATGTAAACCAGCTCAACACTCGGCATGTGCCTCCCCTTCCTGAGCACCCAACAGCATCTACACATCTTATAGCAGGAAGGACCTGGCAAATGTTACAGCTGGCTTTCCTAAATTAAAAAAAAAGCTGACTAATGTGGAAACACAGCTACCCTCAAAGAGTATTCGAAATCTGCCAAATTAATACTTGGTTACACATGGGTTTTCCTGAGGCTTCACAATCATAAACATTTTTGAGAATGAGACTATAATTCTTTTGTGAATCTTTTCATCGATTTTTCTCTTATTCATCACCAGCTACAAATGCCATCTTAACATCATTATTAAGTTATGGTAGGCTGCCAGGCAAGAATATTTTGTTATTACATGTAGTGGTATAAAAGAGCCTTAAAAAGGGCTGCTTGTTTCAGAAAAATGCTTTTGTGGGGGTGGGGGTACTGAATAGCAGGATAAGGGGTTTCCTTTTAGATGTGAAATATAAAATAAATAGTGTAGTTTAAAATATAAAAAACTTGAATATTCACCATCCATTTCCACAAGCAACTGATTGAGTGTATTCTCCTGTTCACTCTGCCCCCCAAAGTTGCCTCTTCCTCTCTTCCTTCCCACAGCATCTATTTCATCAATGAAGAGAATGCAAGGGGCATTCTTCCTTGCAAGTGCAAATAAGTCTCGGACCTGGATAAAAATATAAACACTAGAGTCACTTGACAAGTAACTATTTATTTTCCTAATAAAAAATAAATATCGTTTCCTATCCCACAGGAAGACAATCTCTTTGTGTTATACACTGTACAGTACGTATATTAAAAGTTACAGGAGCAAAGAAGTGAAGTGGCAAGTGATGAGTAACTGATTTAAGGTGAGCAAATATTTCTATAATCTCATAAATTATTGTACATGTAATAAGTACTAACAATATCTATTTTTATATCAACGAATTAATACTACATATTTTTGGCCTACAAAAAGATAACCTAGTAGCACTGTAAACTTTATATTCAGTTTAAAAGTTCGAACTACTCAGAGGTTGAACTGAGGTTCACATTTCATGCCTGAGGCAATTATTAACAAGCAGAGATTACTAAAAGATCTAGGCAACATTTTATACAGAAATCAAAGGCATGGCCTACCCAAGTCCATCCAGCGATCCTCCCAGAGTGACCAACGGTGCCCTGCCCTCAGCCTGCTGCAACAGAAGCAGTTCTGAGGCCCCTGCACCCATTCTGTCTCACTAAGCATGTCCCCTCAAGCCACTAGTTCAGGTGGGTTGAAGAAGGAATAGCCATTCCCGTGCTTCATCATCAGCTGAGAGTGTCCAGGGTCTCACCCTATCACCTGCCCCTACTGAGAGATTTAGAGACAAACGCCCTTACCTCATAATCCTTTTACTTGGCTCACCAGAAGTCCCCGTCTCCAGTCACCCTCCCCTGCCTGGACCTCTGGGGTTTTCACACCCACACTGCTCTGAGCATATCCCCTAACGTAACTCAGGTGCCTCTACAGCCTCCCCTCTGAACTCCAGATTTGTGATCAGCAGATTCCCCCACCACCCGCAAGCTCTTCCCAAAATACTTGCTTCACTTCCTTGCCTGAACTGAACTTTGGCTGTTGTTGAAAAGCTCTCAACTGGAAGGTTTTTTATCTTTCCCTCTAGGCCAGCTGGAGTTGGGGTCTACCTCACACCCCATTACTACTGCAAAAATAATTCTGTTGGAAAACCCCCTGCTTGTTGAGGCTCCTGCCATGTGGCAGGCATTCTAGTCCTCCATGAGCCTGACTCCCCACTCCCCCACCCACAACCCCCACCAGGCCCTATTTTCTTTGTGACTTCCACATCCGTGTGGGTCTTGGTCTATCAATTCCCTGACACACCTCTTCTATCAATCACCTTTTGCTTCACTCTGACATGACCAGCATTGCCCAGTCTCCTCTAAATAACCAGCCTCAAGCAGTCTATTCTCTGACGGCCCACCGGCCAGCCAGTCTGGCCTGCCCATGTACTCAAGCACCTCCCACAACCAATTCTTCACCTATTCTGAGCTCTCTGTCCCATTAGGCCCACTGCGTTCCCACTATCCATACCTCCTCTTCGGTCTTCAATTCCCTGCTGGCCCATATTAAATTCCATGATCTCAAGAGTCAACTTCCCCATGCTCCCCCTATTTTTCTAAGACTTATCTGCCTTACACAAACCCACATGAATCTACCAACTCTACTTATCATAGCTTATCTATCTAATATGCCATTAATGGTAAGATCCATCATTACTATACTGCCACTGAGAAAGAAAAAAATGCTGTCAACTGATAACATAACAGTTATTGAATGTAAGTTGTATCCTGATGTTTAGAAAGTTGTATCCTGATGTTTAAAAAGTAATTATAATGGCACTTTGCATTTCTACAGTGCTTTAAAAAAAGTCTAAATTTTAGACATTGGTAAAATACACAAGAGTAAAAATTTAAGCGTTTCTTTAAAAATTAATACACATTTACACTTCCTAATTTCAAAACTTACTACAAAGCAACAGTAATCAAGACAGTATGGTACTGGTATAAAGATAGACATAGTTTAATAAAGTAGAATTAAGTCCAGAAATAAACCCAAGGTCAAAGGTGCCAAGACCATTCAATGGGAAAAGAACAGCACCAAATGGTGCTGGGAAAACTGGATATAGACATGTAAAAGAGTGAAACTGGATCCTTATCGCACACTGTATTAACTCAAAATGGATCACAGATCTAAATGAAAGAGCTAAAATTATAAAAACCTTAGAAGAAAACATAGGAATAAATATTTACGACCTTGGATTTGGCAATAGGGTCTTAATTATGACACTAAAAGCACAAGCAACAAAAGACAAAAACATATATTGGACTTCAAATTTTAACTTTTGCATTTCACTATGAAGTAAGTGAAAAGACAACCCATAGCATGCAAGAAAATATTTACAAATTATATATTTGATTAGTAGTATTTAGAGTATCTAAAGAACTCTTACAACTCAACAACAAAAAGACAACCCAATTAACAGACTGCAAATGCAATCCTGGTCGGGATGGGAGAAGCTGGGGTAGAAATCACAGGCCTTGCTGAGGCTATGCCTTGGAAGAGTGTTCAAGGCAGTGACTGGTGAGGGGTTACTCCACAGAACTCTAAGGCACGTGGCCATCTTTACCAAATCCCCAATTGGGGGGAAGAAGGGAGAAGGAAGAGGAAGCTGCACCATCAGAATAAAACAAAAGACTTACTCTAGCTGGACCCACACCAACAAACATCTCCAAGAACTCAGATCCACTAACGGTGATGAAAGGGACGTTGGCTTCTCCAGCTGTGGCCTTAGCTAGCAGTGTTTTCCCGGTGCCTGGAGGACCAGTGAGAATAGCACCCTTCAGATATAAAAAAGAAGTACATTTAACTAAAATTTCAGAAAAGTAAATTGTATATCCATAAATAATTCCTAGATATAAATCTGTCTATAAATTTTAGTGATATACACAATATTCCTTAAACATTTGAACTATGGTAGAACACTTTTATATTAGTAAGAAGAGTAAGAAAAAAGATTAGAGTCTATTTTGTTTTAAACAATTTGGTAAGAATGTGAAATCTTAAATACATCCCTTATTTTATAAGCTTTTTAGTGTTGCTTTTTAAACCTTTCTAACAGTACATAAATGGTGACTTAAGTTAGGAATCTACTAATAAACCAACTGAGGTTTACTTAAATAATTCAAGGAGACACAAATATCACATTCCCAATTTACATTTTGCTTATTTTCTTCCCTTTAAAATTTCACAAATGAAATAAAAATCTAATGATCAATGGTGAACTTAGAAAGAAAAAAAAATCTGTTTGCTTTACACTATAATTATTTAAGCTGTGGAGATACCTAAGTATGATGCAAACAGGTTTTTAAATAAGTTAACAGCAAATTATAAAATATGACTTTTATCCACACAGGTAGGACATGAAATCAAGGAAATGATGATTCCCTTTACAAAGGATTCCTTTAAAATAAACTTTATTAATGGATTTTTAAAAGAATTAGTTAAAATTTTTTTGATTCATTTTCTTAATGACTGAGGCTGGCCCTGGGAGTACAAAGATCAATAAAGGCCGGCCCATCACCAGCAGTGAGCACAGGAATGTCTGCTGGGAGGAGGGAAGATACGAGTTAGTGCTGGCTGTCTCTTCTCCAGAGTCCCGTGCCATGAATCTCAGGGCCAGGCCCAGGCAGAGGGTCCATTCATACTTGCTGGAGGAGGGACAACTGGGTGAACAAAGGGCACTACAGCTGCCAAGAGATGAGGTGTCTAAGTCAGACTGGAGGGAAAAGGAAGGCAAATAAAAATAAAGGAAGGCTTCCAAGAGAAGAAAACATATATCTTTTTGAAAATATATATACTATATGCAAGACATATTCACACAGAACTAACCCAAAAAAGACTTAAGTTGAAATTATTAAGACTTGAGAGGAAGAAGGAAAATAGCTACTTTATAATGCGTAAACTACATAAAATTATCACTTCAGAGATCAAGAAATAATTCAAAAGATTTTTGGGTTAATGAGTTGAAAATAATCTTCTGAAAGTTCATTTTACCTTTGGGATTTTTGCTCCTAGGTCTTGATACTGCTTTGGGTTTTTCAAGAAATTCACAAATTCCATTATCTCTAGCTTGGCCTCCTCGCAGCCAGCCACATCTTTGAACTTTACATCTATCTCATCCTTTAAGACCTTGGCAGTGGTTTCTCCAACACTGAAGAGTCCACCCATCCCCCGGCCTGTTCGACCAATACCAGCAGGCCCTCTTCGTATGGTGTACAGTAAGAAAGCAATGATGAGCACCGTGGGCAACATGCTCAGGAGGAACGAACTAAAAAGGGAAACGCACACAACAGTAATTTCATCTTTGGCCTTTTTAATGTTTTGCAAGATATACTTCTTGATAAATGCTTGGGATATAATTGCATGCATTTTCTAGTTTTATAAAACATGAATATTCTAATATTTATATGAGGCACAAGAATTTTAGTGTCAATATCACTGAAGTAGAAGCACATAAGACCAAAGAAAACCCTGTTCTGAACCTGTATTGATATTTTATTCCTATCCCAACAACCACCATTTATGCACAGTACAGACCTAACTATGATTTACTATCATTATATCTGAGTTTCAAAGAAATTTCTTTAGAATTATTCACTTAAAAATTTTAACATGATCCTGGTATTAGCCCGGGTAGAAATTCCAGTTCTCTTATTGGCATGCTTCAACTTATTCTGAAGAGATGTCTTCCAAATATCAAATCCTCGTTAAGTTAACAGCACACCCGTTTCAAAAGTCCTATATACAGTGGTGATGAGTGTTGCACAGGCCATTCTGTGCGGATTGTGCAGGCTTAAGAGACACACAGGGGAACTGGCTTGCACTCCAACCTTGTATCTGCTCTGGAGGGACCTGTCAGGGAATGACTTAAAGCCTGGGGATGCCTTTTGCTTTTTGTCTGTTTTAATAAAGTTCATTTCAACACAACTAGGTGCAGATATGTACTTATATTGGTTAATATAATGCAATTTAGTTTAACTTACCATAAGAAATTTGGATCAAAACCTTGTACATGGTTTACATCAAAAACAAAACAAAACCTAAGATTTACTTTCTAATTTTTCACCTTTTACAGTATTTTAAATGCTAATACAGCAGGTAGCAAGAACCATGAAAATTTTACCTTTCGTTTATTTCTGGGGGGAAAAAAAAAATATGTGCCGACAATAAAAATTTAAAGAATGGTGCAACACAACTTTTTGTAATGTTTCAGCACCAGCCTATAAAGTGAAATAGAGTAATGCCTTGGTTTGCAAGCATAATTTGTTCCGGAAGCAAACTACTTGTATTGCAAGACATCACTCGTTTACCACATTAAAATGTATTAGAAATGTTTGCGCGTCTTGCGGAACACTCAAAAACCACGTTACTCACAATCCAAGGTTTTACTGTAATTATGATAGCCTCAGGGGCTGAAAGATATATCTATTGTATGTGAAACAATATCAATAGCTATCTGGATCTAAATACTGCAGGTAGATTGTAGATTCACACAAACGGAGGTTCAAGAAAATCCCTAAAATTGAGCAATACCATCAGCTCAATTAACATAGCAGCTCTCCGTTTTTCTGCTTTTACGTATACAGAAAAATTAAGAATTATTTCTATTTTCACTCTTGAACTGGTAACTCTATAGCAAGGTATACCTTCTGTATTAATGCAAATGGGGTAATGGCCAAGTGAGTTACCTGGGTGTACTGTAGAAGCACTCAAAGGCAATAAAATTCCCAAATAAGCTCAAAGACAAGTGACTCTGGGAATTAGTGGGCCCTTCTTGAAAGATTCAGACTTGTAAGTGACCTTATTAAAGACAAATAACCCCTAAGGGAAGCAGCAGTTCCGACATGAGAGGAAGCATAATTACTTAGAAATCTGGGAAAACTCTTAAAAATAAATGTAAATGATAGTTAAAAGGTGGGGAATACCACTCTTGAACACAAAGGTTCTTTATGCTAAAATCCTGAAAGACAGTGCATTAGATATTAAGGCCCCAAACCACTACTTAGTCAAGATTAAATATAAATGTGTAGAAAATCATTCAATTACTAGCAAAAACTAGTAAATTACCAATGGTTTTAAAAAATATGGCCAAACTGAGAAAGGCCTGTTTGAGAATCTAATGTGTAATCTGCCACCTGGTGACGGAACACAGTGAACCACCTAGACCACACTGAACAAACAGTATTCAACATGTTTATGTATTTTCACTGCTTCTTACCCATCACTTTCAGCAATGTAGACAACAGGTACCCGATTCTCCCCTTCTATGCCTAATTCCTGCTGTAAAGTTTCCAGATTCCGCTCAAAGGTGTCCACACTACCGATATTAAACCAGACGTATTGCTACAAAAACAGAAAAAAACAAAATATCCTAAGAATGAAGGGGAAACAAAGAGTTTAATTCACTAAAGGGTTCAACTTTTACTGAATTTTTCAGAAATACTGAAAATTTACAAATTAAAAAACCCAACAATAATAAAAGACTGGTTTTAATGATACAGTGATTAAGTTTCACTCAGTGAGAACACTTGACTATTTTTGGCAAATAAGCATGTCTTTAGCAATATTCCTCAGTAGTTCTAAAATTATAAACTCAAAAGAATGAAAAATCTATTTGAAAACACAATCCTTTTCATAAATAATTATGCATCTTCTATCTCTTTTCCATTTCCCAATTACTTCTTCCTAACCTAAAAGCTAATGTGACACAGTAAAACAGCCAAAGTTTATTGAGCACTTACAAAGTGTCAGCACTTTTTCTAAGCCCTTTATATATTTTAACTTATTTAATCTTCAGAGCGACCCTAAAGAGTCAGTACTATCACTAGGGGTGATAATCGAATCTGAACATTAGGAAAGCACCCCCACCATTACCCTGTTATCCTTCTATTCACTCGATCTGGTTAGTTACTGAGGCCCTAGGGAGTGACACCTGAAGGGCCTGAGGCAATGGTTATTTTAACATCCCCCGACCCCCTTCCCTGCTCCATATTATGCTAGTGTTTATTGGCTGATTATCAGCCCTATTACCATCCCCATTTCACAGATGAGAAAACCACAGGGGTGACTTCACTTGCCCATGATTACACATCTAGTAAGAGGCTGGATGTGAACCCAAGCAGTCTAGCTACATAGCCAGTGAACGACTGTAACCACCATATACAGCCTCTCTTATACAACCACAAAAACACGAATCAGAACAACCCACATTTATGGAGTTTTACTATACATTAGACCCTGTTCCAGCACTCTGCAAGTGTTAGCTACATTTTACAGCACAAAAGACTGTTCATTTTTAAACATGCAATCACTTTAAAAATATTTTTAATCCAAACAGTAAGTCTATGATATAAAACTCAGACAATTCAGAAGTGTACACAGAAGAGAGTAACATGTCATCCCATATTCCTCCCACCAACCAGTGTCACTGAGTGGTGAATATCACTCTGGTATCTCTCTCCATGTATCTAGAAACAAAGAGTAAGCTTTATAATGTAACAATAATCCTTGGTAAGTTGTTCACTGACAAAGCTACAAAATTCCTACAGTTACAAGCCCCAAAACATGTCAATAACAGATTAACATGTGATTGGAAATTCCTGACTTTGTACCTAGTATCAACTGGGCAATATGCTAAATGCATTACTCAAATCAGAGAATCATGGTGGACCAAGGACTAGCAGCATGGAGATTCTGGGGATGAAGTCTAGAGAAGACTCTCTGGTCCCCTGTGCTTCAGGTGATTCTTACGCAGTTTAAAAAACACCAATGACTTTCACAACTCTCATTTAAGCACTAAGCCCTAAAACAGTATTATTGTTGTTCACATTTTAAAGGTAGGGAAACTGAGGCTTAGAGGAGTTAGGCAGTACAGGGAGTAAAAAGTAGAGCTGATGTGAAGCCATCTGTCAGACTCCAAATCCTGTGATTATAGAGCACAGCACAATAATTAATATTGCTACTCCATTAGCAGTAGGACAGTGAAAATCTTATATCCATTTCTGAAAATTCAATGTAAAATCTATCAAATAGGCAATACATGTTTTCTGTTGAAAGAAAACTAACAAACTAAACAAAGAAAACAAAAGAAGGGCCAGCCGAGTGGCGCGATGGTTAAGAGCTGGCTTGGGATGCCAGAGGGCCCCGGTTCGGATCCCACATATGAGGGCCAGTGACACTGCCCTCTACAGCTAAGATGCTGAACAACAGCTCAACCTGGAGCTGGGCTGCCATGAGTTGCTGGCGACGGTGTAGGCTGCAGTCCCTGTGGCAGTGGGTTGCCATGGGCTACCGTATGTAGCCAGCAGCCAGCGTGAGCAGCCAGCAGCCAGCGTGAGCGGCCAGCGGCCAGCAGTCGCAGTGAGCGGCCGTCGGCCAGCAGCCAGCGTGAGCGGCCAGCAGCCGCAGTGAGCGGCCGTCCAGAAGCCGGTGACTGATCTGCCTCTCCTGGGAAGAGCGCAATGATGGTGCCAACTTGGGCCAGTGAAGCAACGTCCTCCACAACTAGACTGAAGAACAAAACAACAGCAATTTATCTGTTCCCCTTCCCCCAATTCCCCAGCGCTGTTCCCATCCCCCCAATTCCCCAATAAAAATCTTAAAAAAAAAAAAAAAAAAAAACAAAAAGCATCTATAGCTTCAACACCCAGACATAAACAGTACTGGCAATTTTGATGCCATTTTTCAAGATTTCATAATACCCCCTTTATAGTCTTGAAGTACATGTCCAATCTTGAAAAGAAATCAACATAAAACCTTAACTGTAACAAAGAAATAAAAAGAAATTTATAATAAAATGGTATTAATTTCAATACGTAAATGCTTGTGCCTGTCAATACTAAATGTAAGAATTGCCCTCTGGATAGAGTATTGGCCACTGAGAGTCAATGTTCTAGTAGGGAGATTAAAGCTCACAGGAAATGAGGAGCCCTAACGTTAACCAAGGGCCTAATGTAGACATTTATTTATTTCTAATTTTTTGCTCTATAAACAATGTTTTGGTGGACATCCTTGTATAGACATCTTTACGTGCATTCTTAATTATTTCCCTAGGATTATTACTGAATCAAAATTACTCGGTGTGTGCGTACTTTCAAAACTGCTGCTATATACACTGCCAAACTGTCCTCTTGAAAGCAGTGCCAATTTAACTCCCAGCATTAAAAGTCTGAGGGATAGTTCTAAGAAAAAAAAAGTTGCATGGTTATTAACGAACATTTCATCATAAGGTGAAGAGAATGGAAGACAAATTAAGACAAAATGATTTCCTTAAAAATGACTAAATTACCAGAGTCATAACTTCACAGATATTCTTAGATTTGCTGATATTTATCAGACAATGAGATGGTCACCATTAGCTCTAGTTTTCCTTAAAATGTTGCCCCATCCAGGAAGGATGACTAAGAGATGGTTAAACAAAACCATCCTAGGAGAGAAAGGAAGCATCTTGATAGAGAGGTCTGGCCCTGGGGGATGGAGGTAAAACTGTAGGACACTAAGGACTAGGAATGGCTCCAGGGGTCAGGCCCAGGGGAGGGCTGGGACTCACCTGGGAATCTCACTGTCCCTCTCCTTTCCTCCCCCCATAGTCCCCTCAACCCAGTCTGTGGTCTCCAAAATAGAGTTCGAACGGCTGAACAAGAAATACAAATTACTTTAAAAACAGGAAACAAAAAATAGAAATTAAAATAATATATCACAAAAAGAGATATGAGAATGCTTTTTAAACTGATTTGAAAAAGCTGTCTCAATAAAGGCAATTCAGATTTTAACATATTCTTCCTAACCAAACAAATGTTTTGTCTTGAAAAATCACAGACAACAATGAATACTGAAAACTGGGATTTCACTCACTGTTCCTAAATGTGTGGCCAAAATGCTTACCAAAACCAAACCAAAACAAAACTACTGACCCAATCTTCGTATCATAATTATGCATATTCTCACATATGTTGATGAAGATTACAACTGTTGCACTGCCCAATTCTGGTATGTACAGTGCATATACCTACTGCAATGTGAAGGTATGTTTGTTTTTCAGCTTTCAGTTTGAAAAGTTAGTTTACAGCTAATTCACGTCAATTAATAAAATCATTTACCCCATCAACAGGAGTTTTTCCCGGTGTAAAAGTCACTCGAACAAAACGCTTATTGACGACTTCCAGTCTCTCTACCTGCAATTTTAAAAAGTTAAATATTCAAACATAAATTTACTGAAAAGACTTGAGATATCCTTTTAAGCCCATTTTTAAAATGCATGTATGTCAGACATACAAAGAATAATGAATAACATAATGATGCTCCATGTTCCCCCCCTCTGGCTTGAGAAATAAAACATCACAAACACTGCGGAAGCCACCAGTCTCACCCTCTCCCCAGAGGCGGCCACTGTCTGCATTCGGTGCTGACTATCTCAAAGCATGTCCTGGCACTTGTGTCACGCATAGAAGCAACCCTAAACATAACACTCACTTTTGCCTGTTTTTAAATTTTTAAAATGGTCTCATTTGGTATATATTCTTTTACAATATTCTTTTTCTTCCTATCGTTTTATTTGTGAGGTTCATCCATGTTGACATGTCAGTTCTATGGAGCAGTCCATTCTAAGAGCACGCCCCAAGTTATTTATCCATTCTCCTGTTAACAGACATTTAGGCTGTTTCAAAAGGTTCACTATCACAAACAATGCTGTTATAAACATTCCTGCATAGACCTTCTTGGGCACATCTTCAAAAATTTCTCTGGGATATGTACCTGTAGACGGATACAGTAAGGCTGGGTTGCAGGGTATATACATCTTCAGTGTCATTAAACAGTGTCAAACTGTGCTCCAACTCACACTCCCAGCAATATATTCCCAGTGCTCTACATCCTCGTTTGCTATTATAGAACTTGGTTTTTTTCTGTAACCTCCTAACTATATTGGATTCTTAAGAACATTCTTTAACTTCATCCCAGGGCCTTTGGCTGATTCACAGCATGAGCCCTTTGGGAGAAGCTTGCTTCCTGCTGTCATGAAGTCTGCTCTGGCATGAAATCTGGAAGGTATGAGTTAAATTGGAAAGTGAGGGTGCCCAGATAATTCCAGGAAGAGATGAAACAGGGGACTGTTCCAAAGGCAGTCCGCCTGGAAAGGAGGAACAACTCTACCCCCACAGAATTGTTGGTGCGATGGTAAACTGATTCCACAAAACCAGCAGGTCAGGAAGAGATGCAGCTATGGAGAATCCTCCCCAAGGGTGTCACCACCCTCCAAAGGACAGCTGCAGCACCCTCCACACAAATGGGAATTACTTCTTAGAAAGCAGGCTCCCCATAATATCTGGAAATTACAGATATAATATCATCATTTTCATGAGAAAAACATTTGCTCCAAAAATCTGAATAATTACAAGATGTGATCAAACAATACGGTGAATGTTTAACTAAAAAAAAAAAAAAATTACAGTAAAAGACACATTGCCATTAATCCCCCTCACTTCGAACACACTTATCCCATCATTCTTGCCACTTTCTGAAGCAGTTCTGGAAGTCCTCTTTCGTGAGTGTTTTTAGTTGCGCTGTCATGGCTGCCTCGATGTCCTGAATGGATTCAAAACGTTTACCTTTCATGGTCATCTTGACTTTGGGGAAGAGCCGGAAGTTGCAGTGCCAGATCTGGTCGTTCAGGTGGATGAGGACACACCGTAATGTTTTTATTTCACAGAAATTGCCGTACCAGAAGCGATGTGTGACATGGAGCCTTTCCCTTGCGATCGTAAGATATGGTGAACACAGCTGCCAAATGCCATACAGTGGAAGAAAGGCAGGGATCTTTTATACAGGAAGTGGCACATCGAACCTTAGTAACAGTATGTGACAAGTTTCAACTTGTTCGGTGCAGTCAGTTGGGTGTGAGCTATAGTTGAGAGGTGTGTTTTTTTTTTTTTTTTAAAGATTTTTTATTGGGGAATTGGGGGGAGGGGAACAGCGTTGGGGAATCAGGGAAGGGGAACAGACAGGTAGACATATTGCTGTTTTGTTCTTCAGTCTAGTTGTGGAGGATGTCGCTTCACTGGCCCATGTTGGTATGATCAATGTGCTCTTCCCGGGTGAGGCAATTGGTCACCGGTCGTTGGTCAGCCGCTCACAGCGGCTCCCAGTAGCTCATACCACCTACCAGGCGCTCACGCTGGCTGCCAGCCACTCACGTAGCTCACAGCAGCCCGCTGTAGCCCCATTGCAGCCTACGCCGTCGCCAGCGACTCATGGCAGCCCAGCTCCAGGTAGAGCTGTTGTTCACCATCTTAGCTGTAGAGGGCGCAGCATCACTGGCCCTCAATGTGGGATCTGAACCGCAGCCCTGATGCTCAGAGCTGGTGTCCCAAGCCAGCTCTTAACCAGCTGAGCCACTCGGCTGGCCCAGAAGGTGTGTTTTAAAGTGTGCTGTATATCATCCTCCATCATGACAATGCTCTGTGTCACACATTGCTTCTGGCATATAGCAATTTCTGTCAAATAAAAAGATTATGGTGTGTCCTCATCTACCGCATTTGGCACTATGTGACTTCTGGCTCTTCCCGAAAATCAAAATGACCATGAAAGGTAAACGTTTTGAATCGACTCAGGACATTGAGGCAGCCACGACAGCACAACTAAAGACACTCATGAAACAGGACTTCCAGAACTGCTTTAGAAAGTAGCAAGAACGATGGCTAAGTGTGTTCGAAGCGAGGGGGAGTATTTAGAGGGGCATTAAAGGCAATGTGTCTTTTACCGTAATAATTTTTATTTAAACATTCACCATATTGTCTAATCACAACTTGTATTTCCATTTTTTCCATCCTCACTTTACTGTACAACCTGTAAAAATAATTTTAGATTCTTTATACTACCTAAGTATTAATATTTTTTCTTTATTTTATCCATGTCATTGATGAAAAATCTAGTACAGAAAGGCTAATTTCCCCAAGGTTACAGGCTTAATCCTGGTTCTCTTACTTACATTTCATCAGTTCTAAGATGGACATTGTTCATATTTTAACATCTCAGAAACGGACGCATTTGACAACTGACAATATTTTAGTTTCAGTGGAGCCTTACTAAATTTTTCTTAGTAACACACAAATTAATGTATGTCTTACAATCAACAGCATCTTAAATAAGCTGAAATAGGGTCTTACCAGGTAAAGACCAAGCAGGCAGTAACAAAGCTTCCTGAGCAGCCCCAGGCGCGCCCTTACTTATAGCCCATCCAGTCTCATTGTAAACATTCTGAGTGGCTTATTCATCCAATTCCAAGCCCACAGGACATTAAAGCAGAAAAGATGTAAAGAAGGACTGGGAGAGGCTGGCAGCCTTCACATTACAATGAGAAGAGGCAACCGAGGGCACATGAGAAAACGATGCAAGCACATGGAGGACTGCCAGAGCCAGAGTCGGGAAAGGTGGAACCAAAATTAGGTTCTTGTATGAAGTAAAACAAAAGGATTTTGTGGTAAATTTGGGACTGCTGGGTCAAAACAAACAGGTTTTTTGGTTGTAGTACTTTTTAGCATTAAAAAAGTCCAATGTGAAAATAGTCACTTTACAATTGTGCTTGGCTAACCTGCTGACTATCACATTATTGGTCTAATCTACTGAATTTTACCTTTTTAACCAGAATAGCCACCAATCCCATAAAATACTTACTACTCCTTTGGAAAGATAGTTGTTGACAAAGTCCTTCCATGTGATTTCTCTTCCGGAGCTCTTGAATAGAAAGTAAAACATGACTCCACTCCAAAACAAAGTAGTCCAGAGAAAGTACATCCTGAATTCCTTGTCATCCCATGGAAAGTCACCCTAGGAAAAGAAAGATACAGTTTCTGTGAAGAATGAAATGTCAAAATATGATCTATGTTATGTTGGGCACAAATCCCTTCCAATGCCATTAAAGCCTCTCCTGCTTTCCCGGGGTCACCCAGCTTAGCATCAAACCTTCTGGAACCTGGACCACCAGTGAGAATCATCTTTCTTGCCACCTCGTTTTCCGCCACCACCAACTCCTCCTCCAGAAGAACGCGGGGTAGCAGCCGACTTGGATTCTGTTCATAAACAAAGAGCAGTTCTGTTCATAAACAAAAACCAGCAGCATGGCAGGTTTTTACATCTCTCAATGCTTCCATTATTACAGTTAATAAAAGATGTATTGTAAAATACATTATGGCAACTGATCCGTTACTAAATAAAGTACTATGAGGAAGGATGAAGACTAACATAAAGAGTTAACATTCAAGGAGGCTTGCCAGTGCTACATACATTATCTCATAAAATCTGCACAAAAATCTAATATCCTGGTAAGTATACTACTATCCACTTTACAGATGAAGACACTGTAGCTTAAGTAACTTGATGAATAATGTGTTACAGTGTTAAGTGACAATAAGTGACAGAGTCAGAATGTGAATGCAAGGAAGTGAATTCTTGAGTTCCGATGGTAAAAAGTAAGCGCTCCCCTTTCCCATTCCCACAAAGTGTACACTGTTAGTTTCTTCTGTAGGGAAGACATGATTCCGATAATTGGCAAAAAGAACACAAAATCCTCACCCATATAAATTTGGTTTGCAAGAACTGGAAATTAGTCACTGTTATGGGTTAAACTGTGTCCCCCCCACAATTTCACATGTTGGAGTCCTAAGCCCCAGTGTTCCTATTTGGGGACAGGGTCTTTACAGAAATAACCAAGTTAAGATAAGGTCACATGGGTGGGTCCTAATCCAAAATGATTGGTGTTTTATAAAAAGGGGAAATTTGGACTCAGGCATACATAGAAAAAAGGCAATGTGAAGAAACACAGAGAAAAGACAGCCATCTACAAGCCAAGGAGAAAGGCCTAGAACAGATCCTTCCCTCACAACCCTCACAAGGAACCAATGCTGCTAGTGACACATTCATTGGTTTTGGACTTGCAGCCTCCAGAACTGTGAGACATACATTTCTGTTGCTTACAACACCCATTTGTGGTACTTTGTTATGGCAGCCCTAAGGAAACTAATACAGTCACTAACATCTTCCTTCTCTTCCCACTTTCCTATTCTCGTAAAGACCCACATAGGGCTGGCCGAGTGGCGCAATGGTTAAGAGCTGGCTTGGGACGCCAGAGGGCCCCGGTTCGGATCCCACATATGAGGGCCAGTGACACTGCCCTCCACAGCTAAGATGCTGAACAACAGCTCAACCTGGAGCTGGGCTGCCGTGAGTCGCCGGCGACGGCGTAGGCTGCAGCCCCTGTGGCAGTGGGTTGCCATGGGCTACCGTGTGTAGCCAGCAGCCAGTGTGAGCAGCCATCCAGAAACCGGCAACTGATCTGCCTCTCCCGGGAAGAGCGCAATGATGGTGCCAACTTGGGCCAGTGAAGCAATGTCCTCCACAACTAGACTGAAGAACAAAAGGACAGCAACTTGTCTGTTCCTCTTCCCCCAATTCCCCAGTAAAAATCTTTAAAAAAAAAAAAAAGGACCCACAAATACCATTCTAACATCTTTAGCCACTGTGAAGCCACCGCTCTACTATGCAGGATGAGAGGCTGTGGCACACAGTTACCCCTAGTGGATACATGGCATTGTGGCTCCCTGACTCACTCACCCCACCGTGATGCATACAAAAGCTTGTGCACTGTCTTAAGTGAGGCAAGGTCTGTGAAAGGCACGCCTTACCTGGAGCGAGGAACAAGGCTGGTAAGCCCTTCTAAAATTGTCTGACAATATTCCACACTACTCTGGGACAAAGTAAAATATACGCAAAAGGTACCCAATAGGTTATGTTTAAAAATTAGACCTATTATCATAAATCTGCTCCCAAAACAAGATTAAAAGGCTACTTACCATGTCCCTGGGTAACACTGTAGAAGTCGCCTATGTCACCAATACTCCAATCAGCCCACACAAGTGCTTCTCCCTTCCCTTATCCCCTGGCCTTTCTTTCATTCCTTAAATTCTTTGAGCAGAAATTTGTCTCTCCAACTAGACCCAAGTTCATTTAAAAACATGGGACTTATTATATTTTTCTTTACATTTCCCTAAAAAGAAAGGATGCCAATTGAATGCCAACATGCGTTAGGCATTGTGCTAAATGCTATTATTACACATGTGAAATGGGGGACAGGAGGGTTGGCACCCACATGGTACCCCAAGTCAGCCAGCTCTAAGAAAAACCCTCTCTAAATCCCTAAGGTTAAGATATGGCTCTGAGGAACAATCTGAAAAACTGCACTACACCACGTGTGTCAAATAAATCGCATGGATTAGGTTTTCTAAGATTTTTCTCAGTGGTTTAAATTGTGTCAAATACATTCATTAATATGCAGTTATATATAATTGATATTGATCAGTCAATATCTCGCCTTAAATTAATGCAACTTGAGAAATTACAAGAAAGTATAAATGGAAAATTAAAGGTGAAATGAAACATAGGGTCTGTAGAATTTTATATGTACTTGTAACCTACAAGTTTCAGAACTGCCTTAAGATAACACTTCTGTGTTCAGTGAAAACTATTACCAACATTGTGTTAGAGAAAAACAGGAAGTTTAAACATAATCTTTTAAAAATGTACCTTTTTTTTCTCCCGTAACGTCTTTAGGTTCACTAGCCTTTTTTCCATTTTTTCCATTAGGAAAGTATTTTTCAAATCCTGTTAGGAAAGGAAAAAAAATACATACCCTCAAACTGAAAGTCATCAGGTTTTGTGTATGTGTGTTTGTGTTTAAAGCAGCTAAATACATCATTAAAAAGCATAAGCTAAAAGTATATTTCTTGTGTAGGAATAAATCAGTCTAAATAATATAGTTCACAACCCGGGGTGTAAAAGAAAAAAGTCTCATTTGCATGCCAATTTCATTACCTATACAAGGGCCACAGGTGAAGGTGACACATTTTTACCACTGCAATCAGACATGAGGAGAAAACCTCAAACATATCTATGTACCTGCTTAGTAAAGACCTGCTGTGGCATGGCTCTTTAACAAGAAGAAAGAATATTATGATCACTTCTAAGTATTTACCTTTTGGAGGTCGAGAACAGAATCTTTGATAAGCAGCAATCACATCTGTCAAAAGAGAATTTCTGCTAGTCGTTTCTTGAGTTGTAGCATATCGATAAAGCTGCAACATGACATATAAATAAAAGCATGAATTATATCAAGATAAAGAATTTTGAAAAAGAGCTTCATTTCCTAATATAAAATGGATGAAATGTTTCTCCCTTCACCAGGTCGTTACAGACTGGCAATGAAAGACCCCCCCCCCTCTAGGGAGGACTAGGGTTGTCTGGCACTGTGCCACTCCATCCAGCAATAGAACCACCAAACATAAATTCGTATCCAGAGGATAAAAGTACTTCAAAATCACATATAAGTTAGAATTGTAGTCCAAGAACAATTCTCTGGCAACACATTCACTTTGGTATTGTTTACTTAATTTACAGCATTCAAAAGATACTCTGACATGGGAAATCTGCAGCTTCATATTGACTCACCTGCCGGGTCTATAATACTGCAATATTTACCTGAAATTACAGGACAATGCTGCTTTTAAACATAATATGAAATTTATATCACTAATAATCCTTATACTAGTAACATTTGCTAAAGATATTTGATATATTGTCATCCCGGTGAGAATCCTAGTTATACAAGTCCCATTACAGATACATCTTTGCTTTAAATAACATATGTTGCTAAGAAGTTGTGTAAAAATCCAGTCTAGGTAAATGAAAGTATAATGTAAACAAACTGAGGACGCTCCTTATTAAATTTTCAGCTGCACAGTTAAAAGCACTGTCATTGAGGGGATATAACCAAAAAATTTTTAAAGATTTTATTGGGGAATTGGGGAAGGGAACAGTGTTGGGAAATTGGAGAAGGGGAACACTGTGTTTTTCCAGAACCCATCAGCTCCAAGTCCAATTGCCACTTTCAATCTATTGGGTTGTCGGAAAACTCATGATGCATTTTTTTCAATGAAAATCATAGAAAAAAATACATCATGACTTTTCTGACAACCCAATAGTTGTGGTGGGGTGCAGCCCACCATCCCATGCAGGAGTCGAACTGGTAACCTTGTTGTTAAGAGCACGCACTCTAACCAACTGAGTCATCCGGCCGGCTGATATAACCAAATTTGACAGTGAAAAAATTCAAGTACTCTTATCCTTTAGCAAAGTGAAAATTCACCACCATGTTTTGGGAAGACAAGCTTTTAAAGACAGATGGGAATGTTTAAAGTGAAGTTCATCTGTATTAGCATCCATCATTATTTGTCTCCTTTAAGGTCTTATGAAAAAGAAAATCACAAAACCACATAAAACCTCTTCACATCCACTAGCATGGCTATAATCAAACAGATTGACAATTACAAGCATTGGTGAGGATGTGGAGAATGTGGAGTCCTTGCACAATGCTGGTGGTAATGGGAAATGGTACAGCCACTTTGGAAAAGTGGAATTGTCAAAATGTTAAATGTAGAATTACCATATGATCCAACAGGTCCACTCCTACTCAAGAAAACTGAAAATTTATGTTCATACAAAACCTTGTACATGAATGTTCATAGTAGCATTATTCATAATAACCAAAAAGTGGAAACAACTCGAATGTCCATCAACTGACTATGAACAGATAAACTGTGGTATCCTCATACAATGGAGTATTATTCAGCCATAAAAAGAAATGAAGTACTGATAAATAGATAAATCTTGAAAACATTGTGCTAAGTTAAAGAAACCAGACACAAAAAAGGTCACATATTATATGATTCTATTTATATGAAATGTCCAAAATAGGTAAAGCCATAGAAAATGTAGATTAGTAGCTGCCTTGGGCTAGAGAAATAACTGGAGAGAAATGGAAAGTGACTGCAAATGGTTACAGGGCTTCTTTTTGGGGTAATGAAACTGTTCTGGAATTAGACAGTGGTAATGGTTGCACAACCTTGTGAAGATACTAAAAACCACTGAATTGTACACTTCAAAATGATGAATTTTATGGTATGTGAATAAAAATGTCAATTAAAAACCAGATAAAAAAGAATGAGCTGATTTAAGTTCAAATTAATACAAAATTCTACAGTAAAATAAGACAGAAACACTACCACTGTTCTTGATTGACAGCAATGCTGGTCTGAGAGAATTTGGAGTTTCTGTTGTGTGAGGCCCTCCATGACCCCTGGGAACATTCTAATAACCACTGACAATGGATAAAAATGCATCATAAGTGAATAAAGTTTTTCCAATGCCAAATCTATTATAAGTGTCAATTATAACGACCTGTTATTCAAACTGGACAAGGCAAGAAAGTTACACTGGTTCGTTGAGTATCTACTCCAGGCAGGAGCTGCCAAGCAGCAGGGAGTCCACAGGATAATCAGAACCAGTCTCTACCCCTAAGAAACTCAGAAGTGTAAGGAAGAGAGTCCTGGCAATAAACCAATTACAGGATGGTATAATATGTGCAACAAAACTTCTAAGTGTAAGAAACACCTGTAAAAGCACTTTTCAAATTATAAGGCAATATCTAGAGTTAAATGATCATTTCCAATTATTCTGAAAGCTATCTGAAAGTTTCTTTATATCCTCATATAAAGCGAGTCTTTATGTCACCATAAACCTTAGTACAGAACTGGGCACATGGTATGTACTCCATAAATATTTGTTGACTAATAAGCCCCCTTTACACTCTTATTTTCACATTTGTTGACCTAGAATATCTCTAACAATATTCCTGTGACCATATTTTACGCTGAGGTTTTCTATAGAGAAAGTTTTTTCCTGTACATATCTAATCCAGCACAAAGAATGTAAAAGATATCAATTCACAAAATTTAAATTTAGAGCACCTCATTTTGGAGGATTAGCTTTTATGTTTGACATTACGAGCACTTTTTAGTTGCTTTATCATCAGTCTTATTCCTCTGAGCATAATACCTGAGAACTGACATCTCAGACATCAAAAATCTTTTCCCCAGGAGTCTCACTGTGAGAATAGTTACTTCTGTCTCTGACCTTTAACAGCAGCACGAACTTAAAGGAAAATCTGTTCTATGAGACTCCCTTGCAAGTAGCACAGTAATGCCCCAGTGTCTCCACCCAGATCTTCAGAGCAGTACCAGGGACCACTATTAATCCGCTATCACTGTCAGTGCAGGGGTTTCCTTATACCTTAGCAGCGATGATTCACAGGGACAATAGTGCCACTCCAAAGAAGGTCCTTTTAGACACGATTCCTGCCATAAAACTGCAAAATCACAAGGCAGATCGTACCTGCTCATTATATGTCTGAGTTCAACAATCACTAAGGGCAAAAGGAGAGGAATTAGAGCAACATTAAGATAGGGAAATGAATGCAAGAAACTGAAAAAAGAGCTAGTGCAGGGCAATATGGAGTAGGAAAGAGATGAAGATAATCCAAGACTGACAAGGGAGATTCAAAGAGTAAAAATCATGAATGCAGGTGTGGAGGAAAAACGGGTGCTGTAATAAACCCAACCAAATGTAACCTCACAGGGTGATCTGATCATAAATTCCTAACTAGGCAGGACATGTGTAGCCACACTCCAGACATATAACTTCTTTAGTAAAAGGTTTATCTTTGCCTTAAGCAAGCCCTATCCATTGCTTCTGTGCATCTAGGTTAACACGCACCTGTGAAATGCCTCCTTTTCAGATGCCTGTGAAGCATGACCGCCCTCAAGAAACCACATAATCTTAACTATCTGTAATCCAATCCCTGCCTTGCTTTCTCCCACTCCATGTATCTTCCTTTCGTTCCGTTCCCTCCTTAATTCTAAATGCATAAAAGAAACTGCAAACCTCATTCTCCTGAGCATTTGCGATCTTGCTTCCCAGCATTATCATCATTTTGGCTCAAATAAACTCTTATAAAAATTCTCTACAGGTTTGGACATTTCTTACCTCAACACAGATACTATATATACTCCGTTTTAAGTGGAGAGGCTGAGATAATTTCCTCAGGGGCATTTGGCTAGTAAGTGGCAGGTTACTGTGACTGAGTCCAGGGCCTTAACCACCATGCTCTTTTGTCTCTACATGTGCACTTCTAGGTAAACTAATGCAAGGCTTGACTCTAAAGAACTGACAGCAAGAAACTGTGTCATGGAAATCGCTGAAATCCACTACTCACTACATGAACCTTTACTTGAGACAGATGACTGCCACAGTTCTGTCAGAACACACTATCATCACTTCAGAAAAATGTATTACTATAGCCCAACTGCATTGAGCCCTGTATCTGTTAGTATCACCGACAGAGACATAGCCTGCTATTGAGGGCAGGCCTTCTTATGCAACAAAAAAATGTCTACTCTGAATGTGGCATTATTAATCATAGTTGATGTTTATTAGTAAGTACTATGTGCTAGACCCAGAATGCTACCAATAGCTCCACTCAACAGATGGGAAAATGGAGGCCCAGAGAGGTTAAGGCGCTTATCTCCAAAACCTGGGCTTTTACTACATCATGCTCATGCTGCCGACTCTTAAAACATATACACAACACATACATTCTGTTGTCCAATGTCATGAAAGCAGGTAAAACGAAGGCAACCAGTGCCGGATATATGACAGATAAGTTCCTTAACCTTTTTAGGTCTCAGTAGCACGTCTGTAAAACAGGCTCACCCTAAATGAAGTCAGAGGACCCTCCCAGATGATCTTTTGAAGTTCCCTGACGCAAAGATTTGACTCTATTGGAGACGCATGTTTTCAAAAACCCAACTTGATACCCAGGGTTTGACTAGCACAAGCGTGCCTAGGGGAACCAAGGGATACACGACCATAAACACAGAGCGTCCTAAAATTGAAAGGCAGCGCACGCTGCCTCACTAAAGAGGAGCTCGCCTGGGACGCCCGGCGGGCCGCGAGCGCGCGCCCATGGGCCGGTGACCTTGACGCCCTACTTTCCGGGCCCGCGCTCGAGGTCCGGGTCGGGTCGGGTTGCGGGCAGAGGGCAATGGGCGCCCGGACTCACCGTCCGGAGGCAGGATCGCTTGTTGGGGCCCACGCCCCCGCCAGGCAGGAGCAGCGGGGGCAGGCCGCGGGGCCAGCAGCCGCCCCGGCCCCAAAGCAGCAGGCAGCGATGCGCCATGGCAGCCCGCGCTCCCGCTCGGGCCGGCGCTGCTTTGTGGCCGGCAGGCGGACAGCTACCGGTGGCTTTGGCCAGCTAAGGACCGCTGAGAGCTGAGGCCTCCAGACTGCTCTCCGGACCCGCCGCTCACCGGCGAGCCCACGCTCTCGACGCGCGCTTTTCCCGACCCCGGCGTGCTGGCGTGCTGGCGTGCTGACGTTAGCCGTAAGGCGGGCCCTTGGGGCCCAGGGTGGCTCCAGCGGTTCAGCAGCGTCCTCACTCAGTCTGGGCTGGAGGCGGAGCCTAAGAAGATTAGCGTGGAGGGCGAGTGGAGGGCGGTGGGCGGAGCCGAAGGGAGCAAGGAGGAAGGCGAGTGGAGGGCGGGGCTGGAGGGGGCGCATAGGGGACGGCGGCGGGGCTGGGGTGGGACCAAAAAGAGAAGCTTGTGCGTGGTGGGCGTGGCTGAGCGCGGGACCTAAGGGAGGGCTGAGGAGGGCGAGAGGTGGGCGGGGACCTGGACAGGACTTGTCAGGGTAGGCGCGGTGGGAGTAGGCTTTTGGGGTCGCCGACCTGGTCAGGGTGGGAAGCCATCTTGAACATTTTGGCATGCACTCTCTCAGTGAGTCACTCGTCAAATATTCTGAGCGCCTACTCAGTGTTGGGCATCGTTCTAAGTCCTAGAGGTGCCAAAGCACAGATCCCTAACCCTTAGGAAAGTAATGCAAAGAATAACATTTGCAAATATAAAAATGTTGGGACTCTGACATCTAGCTTACTTGGGCCCATCAAGAACTGTTTCAAAGAGAAATGATTTTTCAGAGAATAGAGTTAGTTCTCCAGGCAGTAGAGACCTGTCAATCTTGTATAGGGATGGCTGCTTTGTGTATATGTCCTGGTATGTGTGGGATGCGGCATGGGCACAAGTGAGAACATAACCAGACAACTGGTTACTATATCAGTGTAACTGAGGGGCAAATCAACCCCCTTTGTTATTTGCCATCCCACCTGGGCTCTGCAGTGTCCGCTATATTTGTGTACCCAATCTGTTAGTTTGAATATTTGTGAGGGAGTCAGTGTCCTGATCTTTGCTAGTACATCAGCCTTCGTATTTCCAGGAGGTGAGTTAGACGGATGAGCAAAAACATGATAGACTGTCAGGCTCCTGCAACCGTTTTCAGATTTTTTTCCATATTGTGGCTCCCTACAATGGCATTTTTAGTACTTGCCAGCTGTCTCATGTCCATTGTGCCACCCAGGTCATGCGACCCTTAAATATAGCTCAAGTGTCTATACAGTAGACTATAGACTATGGCTCATGTGTACATATCAGTCACACAGCTTAGTTCTGTCCACTGGCTACTCTGTTGTACTCCCATTTCAAACCATGTAGTGTTGTACGGGGTTGTATGGCCACCGCAGTCCATACACAAGGCTTACCTCTGCTGGACCCAACCATGTACCATGTATTTTTAGGGATAGGAATTGTGGCTTCTCTTACTGACAAGGGCATTATTTGTGGGGCCACTACAGTAAGGACTAAAGTGGTCTTGTAATACATTGACTCCAAAATGGCATGTAACTCATTGCCTAAAGGACTTGTGGAAAGGGCACTGTGCTGTTGCAAATATGCATGGCATTTTGTAGAGTGGAGGCTTGGACAAAAGCTGAAGTGAGCCTTGCAAATAACTCTTAATTGGGAGTCCCATGTGCACTGTCACCGGTAGGGCCGCAGTGATGGGTTCTATTTGTTGCAATGTTTTATACACTCCCAAGAGTACACTCTCAGCACCCTTCCATAATCAGAACCAGAACCCAAGGGGCACAGCTTCCCCTTGTTGACCATGTCATAGGCCCCAACTAATTTTGCTATGGCTTACAGTTACATCCAAAGACATGGGTACATCAGCAAGGGGGAAACCCAAGGCCAGTGCCTGGCCTACTAGGATTTTTGTTTTTACAAATGCAGCTTGCTGCTCACTTTCCCAGCACCAATGAGAGCCTTATTTTACCAGCTGATGTAATGGGTGCAAACATTGAGCCAGATGGGGGAATGAAAGCCCATCAGTACCCTAAAAGGCCTAAAAAAGCTTTGTAACTGTTTCACTGTTTTTGGTGTGGGAAGATGTATTTTGTCAATGACTGTGCCCAGTATAAGATGCATCTTACCTGACCAGGTGACCCCCAGGAAATTTATAACCGGGCTTGTGCCTTGTATCGTTTTTGGACTGATGGCCATCTTCTCTGTTGTAGGTGGTTTAGCAAGACCTGCAAATCTTTACAGGTGAACATTATGTCATCCATGTAATGAGCCCATTTCACAAAGGTTGGGAAAGAAAACAGTGACAGGTCCTGTTTGGCATATGGTAGGGCTATATAAATAGCCTTGAGAGGGCACTTGGAAAGTATACCCAAATTGGGAAACACACTTTTTAATATTTTTTTATTTTTGTGAGGGCTTCAGACTTGCTGCAGGAGAAGGCTTCGACTCATCCAGAAAATATACACACAACAAGAACATATTGGTAACCCATACTAAGTGGCAGTTGACTGAAGTCCAGCTTAAATGCACTATGATTTATGAAGGAATGTAGAAACTGAAAAACAGGGTTTGTCAGTGAGCCTGGAAGAACCAAGTGGCAGTCCTGTTTAGCCCCAACTATTCAATCTACAACCATTGTTCACCCATCTTAATTTTTCTGATTCAGGAGCAGACTGTTGCCATGTTACAAGGACATCAGTACTGCAAAAGTCTGGCCATGAGGGATCATTTTTGCAGAAACAGAATAAACTTCATCTACTTGTGCCACAATCTGATACTCAGGCTCAGTTCTTTTAGTGTTTGCCTCAGTTTTGATGACAGACATTTTAGGCCAGTACATCGCATATTTCCAGGAATTTCACATAATTCCTGGAACATTTATAACATATACAATAATATAACATAAAGAAGTCTCAATGTTATTTTTTATTTGATAATGATTTCCATGTAACTTCAACACACCAAATAAGCCTAATTCGTTTAATATTTTTCTTTTATAAAGAGGGGAAACAAATCTTTTGAGGCATTCCAGGGGCCCTCTGGCACACCCCAAAGCCATTCCCAGTTTAAGGAAAAGACTCTAATTTTGTGTCAGCTTACTCTTGATATTTAAATTTATGTACTTAATTAAATTTACTTCAATATTATTTAGCTCAACCACACAAAATTTTCTTTTTAAAGATTTTTAAAAGCCTTCTACAATTTTTCTTTTTTACTTTCAGATTTTGGTTTTGTTTTTTGTTTTTTTCTTTCCCATTCTGAAACAGCCAGCCTTACTCTAGGACAATATTATTTTCCAAAAATATATTTCCATACCTTATACCTCTTTTTACTGAAAACATATTATTTTTCTTTTATCATAATTACAATTTTTAACTCTTGGATAACTCAAAGACATGTCTGTTTTACTTAAACCAACAAACTTAATCTAGCTTTTATTTACTAAAAATTAATTTTAGATTATGTGAATCTGAAAAACATTTTGTTTAGTCTGTATATTTCTGAGAATTTTAGAATAGCCAATCCTTAAAAAAGAACTTGTTTGATTTTTACACCAATAAAACATAGCTCTTCTACAAATTAGTAGTACTGTCCAGAGGTAGAAAATACCACATTGTGTATACAATATATATATAGACACACATGAACATACAAACAGAGATGTCTCTGATGTTCAGATGTTCAGATGTTCAGATGTCTCTGAACATCTGTGAACAGAGACTGCATGGTTTTCTGTATGGGAATGTCAAATAGTGCAGTTGTGAGGAAAACAGTTTGGCGTTTCCTCAAAACACTAAACAGAATTACCATACAACCCAGCAATTCCCCACCTAGGTATATACCCAAAGGAATTGAAACAGAGACTCAAACATACAAGGTCAGACAATTAAATTCATGAACTCATCCTAGGAAAAGTGCTACATATCTCATTGCTGAATATCACTATGGTCACCTTCAAAGTACTCCCCTTGGGAAGTTATGCACTGACACCAGTGCTTAGTTCACCCTTCAAAGCAATTTTAGAGCTCTTTTTCTAAAATGGCTATCAGAGCTGTCATCGTATTACCCTTGATGTCCTGAATGTTATCCAAATGCCTTCTTTTCAATATTTCCTTTATCTTTGGGTAAAGAAAGAAGTCATTGGGGGCCAGATCAGGTGAGTAGGGAAGGTGTTCCAATATAGTTATTTGTTTACTGGCTAAATACTCCCTCACAGACAGTGCCGTGTGAGTTGGTGCATTGTCGTGAGGCAAGAGCCACGAATTGGCGAAAAGTTCAGGTCGTTTTCATTTGACTTTTTCACTCAGCCTTTTCAGCATTTTCGAATAGTAAACTTGGTTAACTGTTTGTCCAGTTGGTACAAATTCATAATGAATAGTACCTCTGATATAAAAAATGGTTAGCAACATTGTTGCAACAAGTTTGCGAACTTAATTGTCAGACCTTGTACTTGTCCACTTGTGCAATGTTCATTGCAGCATTATTCATCAACAGATGAATAGATAAACAAAATGTGGTAACATACAGACAATGGAATACTACTCAGCCATAAAAGGTAACAAAGTCCTAATACATGCCACAATGTATTATGAACTTTGAGAACATAATGCTAAGTGAAATAAGTCAGACACAGTTGGACAAATATTGTATGATTCCTCTTAGGTGAGAAATCTAGAATCGTCAACTTCACAGAGACAGAAAGTAGATTAGAGGTTATCAGAAGACTGGGGAAAGGAGAATGGATAGTATTGCTTAATGATTACAGAGTTTCTTTTGGGGATGATAAAAAAGCTCTGGAAATAAGTAGTGGCAGCGGTTGTACATAATTGTGAATGTAACTAATGCCACTGAATTGTACACTTAAAGTGATTAAATTGACAAATTTTATGTTATAAATTTTTACCACAGTATAAAAGACAAAAGTATGCCTTAATTCCAAAACAAAAATGAAAACATGGATGAACCTTGAAAACAGAATGCTAAGTAAAAGAAGCCAGACACAAAATACTATATGGTGTATAAATCCATTGATATGAAATGTCCAGAATAGGCAAATCTATGAAATGAAATAGATTAGTGGTGTCTAAGGCTGATGGGTGGCAGGAGGGATTGGGGGTGATAGCATAAGGGCATGGGTTTCTATTTGGGGTGATGAAAATGTTCTAAGATTGACTGTGGCGATGGCTGCACTGCTACTCTGCAAATGAACTAAAACCATTGATTTATACACTTTAAATGGATGAATTATATCTCATGAAAGCATTTTTTTAAATGACCAAAGGATCTGAATAGATATATCTGCAAAGAAGAGATGTGCAAATGGTCCACAAGTACAGTAAAATATTCTCAGCATCATTAGCCAGCAGGAAAACACAACTCAAAGCCAGAGTGAGATTTCACTTCACATTCTAAGATGACTAGAATAAAAAGACAGATGATAAGTGTTGGTGAGGTTGTCGAAAAATTGGAACTCTCATACTGGTGAGATTGTAAAAGGTGCAGTTGGTTTGGAAACAGTCTGGCAGTTCCTCAAAAAGTTAAACATATGATTACCATATGACCAAGCATGTCCACTCTTAAGTATATACCCAAGAGAATTGAAAACATGTCCATACAGAAACTTGTAACAAATGTTCATAGCAGCATTATTTATAATAGTCCCAAAGTGGAAACAACCTAAATGTTCATCAAATGATGAACGGATAAACAGAAAACGGTATGTCTTTACAATGGATTATTACTCAGCCATGAAAAGGAATAAAGTACTGATACATGCTACAACATGGATGAATCTTGAAAACATGTTAAATGAAAGAAGCCAGTCACAAAGGACCACATATTTTTATGAATTCATTTATATGGAATACCCTAAATAGATAAATCCATAAAGACATAAAGGTGATTAGTGATTGCCAGCAGCTGGGGGGATGGCTGATACACTAATGAAAGTGGTTACTTACAGAAGGCAGAGTGTCAGGGATCATCTGACACTTCTCAGTATGTACTTTTCATATTGTTTAACTTTTTTGAACCATGTGAATATATTACCTATTACAATAAAATATAAAATTTAAAAATATTAAAGGAGGCTATTTCTTTCAATGCTGAAATTATAAAATTTTAAAAATAATTTTATGCTTATTTATATTTTCCAAATATCCTATAATAAATACATGTTAGTTTTATAATCAAGAAAAAATAAAACTTTTAATATACAAAATACATTTTGTTATCAGTATAGAAGAGTATAAAGTTGGGCCTGCCGAGTGGCGCGATGGTTAAGAGCTGGCTTGCGATGCCAGAGGGCGCCAGTTCGGATCCCACATATGAGGGCCAGTGACACTGCCCTCCGCAGCTAAGATGCTGAACAACAGCTCAACCTGGAGCTGGGCTGCTGTGAGTCGCCGGCGACGGCATAGGCTGCAGCCCCTGTGGCAGTGGGTTGCCATGG
>NW_017732085.1:584228-587667 GCF_001890085.2 Hipposideros armiger
CGTCCAGAAGCCGGCGACTGATGTGCCTCGCCCGGGAAGAGCGCAATGATGGTGCCAACTTGGGCCAGTGAAGCAACAGCCTCCACAACTAGATTGAAGAACAAAATGACAGCAACTTGTCTGTTCCTCTTCCCCCAATTCCCCAGCACTGTTCCCATCCACCCAATTCCCCAATAAAAATCTTTAAAAAGAAAAAAAAAAGAGTCAAAACGATGTTGCTAAACTTTTTTGATATCAGAGGGACTATTCATTATAAATTTGTACCAACTGGACAAACAGTTAACCCATTTTACTGTTTGGAAGTGCTGAAAAGGCTGTGTGAAAAAGTTAGACGACCTGAACTTTTCTCCAAACACTCATGACTCTTGCATCACAATGCACCAGCTCACACAGCACTGTCTGGAAGGGAGTTTTTAGCCAGTAAACAAATAACTGTATTGGAACACCCTCCCTCTCACCTGATCTGGCCCCCAATGACTTCTTTCTTTACCCAAAGATAAAGGAAATATTAAAAGGAACACATTTTGATGACATTCAGCACATCAAGGGTAATGTGAATGACAGCTCTGATGGCCATTCCAGAAAGAGTTCTAAAATTGCTTTGAAGGGTGGACTAGGTGCTGGCGTTGGTGCATGGCTTCCCAAGGGGAGTACTTTGAAGGTGACCATAGTGATATTCAGCAGTGAGATATGTAGCACTTCTGCTAGGATGCATTTGCGAACTTAATTGTCAGACTTCGTATAACAAGCTCCAAGGCAAGGCAGCTGCTGCTGCTCCTGGACCAGACACTCTGCAACAGAGCGAGGAGCCCAGAGAGGTGAGGCTGCAAGAGGGTGACTTTGACCAAAAATGAACAGATCAGTATAGGACTTCAAGCAGAGATATAGCTTTCATTTATTTTTTTCAACAATTATTGATTTAAAGAGTTCCTGCTATGTTTCTAACTCTAGAAATACTAAGAATAATGATAAACTAGTTCCTGACCTCAAAACGTTTTAATCCTGGTGAGAGGCAGAGAAACAAGCAGGTGATCCTGATACATTGTGTTGAGTCTTGGAGGGAGGGGTGTACAGGCTGTGACACAATCACAAAGGGGAGTGGTGCACAGATGTGATGATACCTGAGCTTGGCTGATGAGAACCCATAGCTGTGTGTAAAGTCAGTTTGAAGGCAAGGTGGATGCAGGTAGAGGTGAGAGTGTGCTGTGATCATAAAGGGACTGCAGGTGGTCCTCATTCCACCCCAGTTCTCAGGCCCCTGTCTCCACCATTAGGTCATGTGTCTGTAGCAGGGCACTACTGGTAAAGATCTTAGTTTCCTCACATGGCAAGAAGAGCAAATTCAGGGCTGGCCGAGTGGCTCCGTTGGTTAAGAGTTGGCTTGGGAGCGTGAGCTCTGAGCAACAGGGCTGCCAGTTCGATTCCCACATGGGCCANAAAAAAAAAAAGAAAAAAAGAAATGACTGTTGCTCCTGAATTCTCTATTCCTTGGGAATCTTTCTTTAAGTACCATACCTGCTGTGTAAAGAACCCATCCAGAGTTGCCTGCTGTGAGAGGTTCAGCCAATGGCTGCCTCTACCATCCCATCTCTGTCTGATAGCTATATCCTGTGCTTGGTTTAACCAATGAATACATGGCCAGTCACTCTTTGACTAGCATCTTTCCAGTTTCTAGAGAAACTATAAAACTGAAACAACAGAGAAACTGCTGGGCGTCACTGAATCAGACCCATAAGTCTCCTGGCTGCTATCACACCTGCCTGCAAATGTCTGTTTTGGCTGCACCTCAGAGTGTGCGTCCCATTGCTAAGTGTCTGGTGTATCCGATGACTGCCCTGGGGTGCACGGTAAGTCTGCCCAGCACAGCGTGAGCTGGCCTCCATCTATGCTGAAGTATTGCTATGGAACAAGAACATTGTTTCATCTAATATTTTATTAAAAATAATAAATCTTTACTTTATTGAGGTGATTGGGTGGCGGGTGGTTGGGGATTGCTCCTTTGTTTTCTGCAAACCCCAAGCAAGGAAAAAACTAACCCACCTAGTTTATTTGGAGTGAGCAGAGGTACAGGTGGGTGAAACAGCTCAGGTCCTTGGCTCCTCTAAGGACCCACAGACAGATGCAGAGTCAAGGTGGAGATGGGTTTTGTTAGTTTGTTTGTGTTTAAGTCAAGAAGACTTGGCCATTTTTATAATCAAGGGTGGGATGTGGGGTGAAATGACCAATGGGTGGAGGAAATAGAAACTACAAAAGGGAAGACTAGTGGAGCAGGTGCTTGGGGAAAGGGGACAAAGGAGAAGAGTGGGGTAGTCACCTGAGATTGGAGGGTAGAGGGAAGCTTGGCCAGGGTCTAGATCAGGATAATAGGTACTGTGTATTGAACACTTGCTATGTGTCTGACACCATGCTAGGTGTTGACAGCCATTTGTGGTCCACTCAACCACTTTGCAGTCTGGGGCTTAGAGAAGTTAAGTAACTTGCTCAGGATCACATAATTAGTAAGTGATTAGCCAGTGTTAGACCTGGGCAGCCTCCACCCCAGCACAAATAAAAATCCTTGGTGGGTTCCAGTATGTTCCAAAGGTCCCCAAACGATTCTATTATGCAGCCAAGGTTGGGACAGATGCCCTACCTCTCCACACTCTTGCGCATTATCTTCTCAAAAGGTGGTTGGAGCAGGTCCTTTCCATTCACTCAGTGAAATAAATTTGTTAAGCCCCCACTACGTATGTTCCAGGTACCAGGAATAGAAAGATGAAAACCATGTGGCTACCTCTCCCAAAGATGCCTGCTTGGGGACATAGGCACACACACTCGTGATATAGATCAACACGTGTGTAGGAAAGCACCATGGTGTCAAGGTAGCTCCTAATACAGACTCAGGGAAGACAAGGCCCTTGGGGAAGACATTATATAGCATCTTCATCTCCATTTTACTTCAGGCCCCATGGCCAGCCAAGTCTACATCCCGTATCGTGCTTGTATTTTAAACACTTTTGCCTCGAATATCTCAAACACTAAAACCTGTCAAAACTCCATTGTCTTCGAGATAAATCTTAAGTTCTCATTGAGGGCTGGCCGAGTGGCTCAGTTGGTTAAGAGCGCAAGTTCTGAGCAACAGGGTCACTGGTTCAATTCCCACATGAGCGAGTGAGCTGCGCCCAGCTGAGCCACCGCTGAGCTGTCAACAGGTAGCAGGATGGCGCAGCTGGTGAAAGCACGTGCTCCTAACAACAAGGTTGCTGGTTCGACTCCCGCATGGGATGGTGGGCTATGCCCACCTGAAACTAAGATTGAACACGGCACCTTGAGCTGAGCGGCTACAAGATGCCACCGGGCGGCCAGATGGCGACTGGACTTGGAGCTGAGCTAGCTGCGCCCTCCACAACTAAGATTGAAGGACAACAACTTGGCTGTTCCCCTTCCCCAATTCCCCAAT
>NW_017732085.1:593907-597989 GCF_001890085.2 Hipposideros armiger
GAGGGAGGGAGGGAGGGAGGGAGAGAAGGAGATTTTATTGGGGAATTGGGGAAGGGAACAGTGTTGGGGAATTGGGGAAGAGGAACATTGTGTTTTTCCAGGACCCATCAGCTCCAATTCAAGTTGTTGTCCTTCAATCTTAGTTGTGGATGGCGCAAGCTCAGCTCCAAGTCCAGTCACCGCTTTCAATCTAGTTGTGGGAGAGGGAGGTGTGTGTGTGTGGGTAGCCCACCAACCCATGTGGTTGGTAGTCGAACCGGCAACCTCTTTGCTCAGAGCTTGCGCTCTTAACCAACTGTGCCACCCGGCCGGCCCCATACAATGAACATTCTTTTGGAGAGAGAGAGAGAGAGAGAGAGAGAGAGAGAGAGAGAGAGAGAGAGATGCCAGTATCTATATCTATTTATAGCATAATTTCTTACAAGAGCGATTGCTTGGTAAACCTTTAAAAAAAATAATTTGCAAGCATTTGGGGGCTAGGACCTTCAGACTGCGCAAGTAGAGCTGTGCTGTATATGTTTCCCCACTAGGTGGCAGGAGAGGTCTATAAATTTTTAAGACAAATCCAGCACTGTGCATGGCAAAAAACCTTAAAATGTGTTCACAGGTGGCCTGGATTTTTTGTGTGTTTTAATGATGTTACTGTTGTTTGCAGTCCATCTGTAACAATCCTAATGTCGTGTTTTCTATAAGGTGAGGCTGACACGGTATTTTCCAATGGTAGCCATGGCTTGTGCTGTTCCCTGTAATATGTCTTAGGTAATGGAATTTAAAAAGAGGCAACATCCAATTAATATTGTCTAGATGATAATGAATAAAACAATGCATTATGACATCAACACTGAGGTGTAACAATGCATGTTTCATGAATGACAATAGCAGAACATTTAGAATACTCCTAATCACAACTTTACTTGTTAGTGATCAAATATTTTTCTAAAAGTGTTGGCCACAAGAGTGTACACAAATCATAAAGTTTCTAGATTTTTCTTAATCATGTCTTCTTGCAAGAAATTGTTTGGACACCAGACCCTTTAGTTCTAAGCCATTTTTTGAGTATGCTACTGCAATGCCAGAAGTCATCAAGGGAAAGGAGATTTGCAAGCTGGGAAGAAAATGATGTCTTAGATTTCTAATGAAAAGCTACATAAACTGTAATGGAGAAAATTAAAGTGCTCAGAAGCAGAAATAAGGTGCAAAATTTAAGATATGTATTGGAGAGACTTGCTTCAGAAATTGTATGTAGGAATTAGGAAGAAGAATTAATTATGTAGGAACATATACCATAGAAAGTAACAGGCCACAGAGACATACTGTTTTAATGTTATGCTAGTATATCCTGGCTGTTTTGAGGCTCAGGATAGTTCTGAATTTAGTTAGAGAACATGTCATTTGATTCCAAAAATATTACATACGTAGGTTCTTAGAAAATCTCTAGATGGAACAGGATTGGAATCCCCGACCTTCTGCCATCTCATTCTGCCAGCATGGCACATTGAAGAGTGTAAATCGGGTCTTTACTATCACTGTACTTGAGGATCAATGAAACATCAGAGCCTAATTTTTGTTATAGTCCTGGGATAATGAAGCAATATCTGTGGCAAATGGGAAAGAAACAGCTCCAACAGTTCTTCAAAACTTCTTGTACAGCAGTTTTCAAACATTTATTTTTAGCAGCAGACTATTGTAAAAATGAAAATTTGACACAACCTCAATGTATAGAATCTGAATAGATAAGAAAATAAAAGTAGGAGCTCCGAATGAAAAGCCTCTCAATTTACTCTACAGGTGACCCCCAAAGGCAGCAAGTCTTCCTGGAACTGTTGAGTGGATGGCTCTGTCCATGGTCACACCAGATGGAGCCCCACCCAGGCCTTGGCCAAGCCGCTCCCAGATTCATAACTCCCTCAGAGTCACCTTTGACTCACTGAACAAGCAATTATCAAGTGCTTATTGTTTGCCAGGGACTGGGATAGATCCTGGGTACACAAAGATGAGTAAGGCTCAGTCCCCATCCTTGAAGAGCTCACATAGTCTAGTGAAGAACTCCTTTCTAAACTTTCGGGAACTTTCTAATTGCCTGGACTGCTCATTAAAAATGCCTATTTCTGGGTTTCATCTTAGAGATGCCAATTCAAAAAATAAGAGGTGGAGCCTAGAAATCTGTCTCTTTAATGAGCATTAATCTAGTAGTAGAGACAGAAACACAAACAAGTACAGTAATTATAAAACAATGCACTGAGAGTAATGAGGGCAGCATTCGGGAGCAATTACAGGAATTGGAAGGAGGGGTAGGGAGCACCCAGGGGGAGATCAAATAAAGGTTTGGAGTGGGTGCAACACAGACTAGGCGGATAGGACAAGTAGTAATTGTCTGGGCATGGGAGTGGTGCCCTTCTGAGGGGCTAGATAAAAGGCTATTAGAATAACCCAGGTGAGAGGTGATGAGGGACTGAACTAGGTCACCGATTAGCGGGGATGGTGCTAACAATACTAACAACAATAAGGGCTGACATTTGTTGTTACTGCCCACCAGTCATTATACTAAGGACTTCACATATGTTCTCAATAGGGTAGGTATACTAGTACTCCTATTTCATAGATTATAATACTGGCATTTGGAGAGAGTAAGCTACATGCAGAAGGGGAGCCAGGACTGGAACCCAGGTTTGTTTGTCTTCAAACCTATGCCTTCAACTATAACTATTAAATCATATCGTCTCTGAAAAAATGCAGAAGGAATGAATTAAAACAATCTGTAAGAGGTAAATTCCAAAGGACTTGATGACTGATTGGTGTAGGGCAGGGTGTCAAACTGGCGGCCCGCGGGCCGCATGCGGCCTTCAAGGTAATTTTTTGTATACTCGTCTTTAGTAGTTAAAGGGTTAACGAGGGAATTGTGTGTACGGTATTGCCTCGATCTCCCCTAAGCGCTATTTTCCTCATAACAATTTTTTCTATTTTCATTTTATTTCAGAGTATCGTGGGCCACAAAAAATTACCTTGAGGGCCGCATGCGGCCCGTGGGCCACCAGTTTGACACCCCTGGTGTAGGGTAAGGAATCACTCTAGCTTAGGGTACCTGGGTGATGCCTGGAAGATATGCTTAAGGAGGAAGATGCCTTGGCCATGATGAGTTTGAGGTGAGGACCTAGGGACTTTCCCATGGGTAACTGGACATATGGATCTGAAACGGGGTAGAAACGAGATAGAGATACGGTTTGGAAGTTAGTGGAAACCATGAAACTTGGTGAGTTCACTCGGTAGAATGAGAAGAACAGAAAAACCGAGGGGAAGAGGAATCTGCAAAAGAGACAGAGAAGTTATAGTACAGTCCAATTGAGAGTCATTGGAACCAAGGGAGCAAAGTTTCAAGGAGAGAGTGCTCAGTAGTTCAAGCACAGTGGAGAGGCATAGAAGGAGAGGGACTGAACAGTACCCACTGGATTGGAAAATGTGATGGTTACTGATGATACTAATAACAGGAGTCTTAGGAGCTCATTCAGCATGTGTTGTGAAATAAATAAATGGTAAAAAGTGGAAGAGCAAACGTGGCTCTCCCTTTGAAATGTTTAGATGAGAAGTGGGGAGAATAATTGCATTGTATTTATAGGAGGTGGTAGCTGGAAGATACCTTTCCAATGCTTCAAACACACAGGTTTGGCATTTACCACCATAAGCTTCTAGGACGGCATGCTTAATTCACTCTTTCTGTTGGTGCTATTGAAATGAGATAAATGACCATGGTTCTCAAGCCAAAGAGGCATTTCAGCCAAAGATAAAGGTTAGAAATGACTTTTGGGGCCGGCCGAGTAGCGCGTTGGTTAAGAGCTGGCTTTGGACGCCAGAGGGCGCTGCTTCAGATCCCACATGAGGGCCAGTGACACTGCCTGTACAGCTAAGATGCTGAACAACAGCTCAACCTGGAGCTGGGCCGCCATGAGTCGCCGGCAACGGTGTAGGCTGCAGCCCCTGCTGCAGCGGGTTGCCATGGGATACCCTGTGTAGCCAGCAGCCAGCATGAACAGCCAGCAGCCACCGTGAGTGGCCGTCCAGAAGCTGGCGACTGATCTGCCTCGCCC
>NW_017732085.1:600081-601483 GCF_001890085.2 Hipposideros armiger
CTGGACTTGGAGCTGAGCTAGCTGCGCCCTCCACAACTAAGATTGAAGGACAACAACTTGGCTGTTCCCCTTCCCCAATTCCCCAATAAAATCTTATTAAAAATAATAAAATAAAGTTCTCATTGAAATATAAGGCCCTTGTCAACATGACTCTGTCCACCTTTCTAGCTTCAACTCCTGCCACTTGTCCCTGGGACCCCATAATCCAGCCTCACTGTACCACCTTATGCTTCTGGGATTTTGCGTATTCTACTCTCTGCATCCGGAAGAAGAGAACAAGTATAAAGGAGTGCATTCTAGCTGGAAGAAACAGTATTAGCAAATGTCTGGAGATGACAAAGCTCAGGCGTAGATGGGAAGCACCTTGCCCAGTCAGGCTAGGAGATTGACAGTGGGTCTGCGTTAGCATCAGAGTGCCCCAGAGAGCTTCTAAAACCACAATGCTTGCCCTCATCCTGAGGTGCTTCATGGTGGGGCTGAGCTGGGCCCAGGGGCCTCCATTTACAATTAAGTTCATGAACTTGCCACTGTGCGCTTACATGGGCAGCACTGTACAAACAGTTTGGTAAGGCTTCATAACCTTGGTATATCAGTGTCTCACCGCTGTGTTTGTGTCGATGTGTGGCGGTGTGTTGCTGAGTGGTGTTCATTATTGTTGTTGCGTCTTCTTGTGTGTTGTTGTGAGAATGTTTGAGTTTGAATTAGAGCAACGAACAAACATTAAATTTCGTGTTAAACTTGGAAAGAGTGGAAGTGAAACCAGGGACATGTTTGTTCAAGCTTATGGGGATAATGCCATGAAGAAAACGGCAGTGTACAAATGGATTAAATGTTTTTCTGAGGGTAGAGAACACGTCACTGATGAAGAGAGTTCAGGGCAGCCAGAACAAGCAGAACTGATGAAAACATTGCAAAAATTCATCAAATTGTGCGTCAAAATTGTCGGCTGTTGTGAAAAGCATAGCAGACCAAGGGAACATCAATAAAGAAACAGTTAGGAAAATCTTAACTGAAAATCTTGGCATGAGAAAGGTGTGTGCAAAAATGGTCCCGAAGGAGCTCACGATGAACAAAAGCAGAGTCGAAGTTTGCTATGACCTCTTGGAGAGGCAAGACAATGCTTTAGGCCGTGTTATCATTGGTGATGAAACATGGGTGCACTAATATGACCCTGAAAATAAGTGTCAAAGTGCACAATGGAAGTCAGACAATTCTACATGAACAAAAACGTTCCGTCCATCCAAATCAAGAGTCAAAACGGGGCCGGCCGAGTGGAGCGATGGTTAAGAACTCGCTTGGGATGCCAGAGGGCCCTAGTTCGGATCCCACATATGAGGGCCAGTGACACTGCCCTCCACAGCTAAGATGCTGAACAACAGCTCAACCTGGAGCTGGGCTGCCG
>NW_017732085.1:603893-637420 GCF_001890085.2 Hipposideros armiger
TAAAACAGGGATAGTAGAACCAACTTGGGAAGGTGACTATGAGGTGAAGCCTATGTGGTAAAGGTCAATATAAGTGGATGGTGGAGCTAGGATCCCTATTTTTTTTTTTTTTTTTAAGCTGAGCCATCCTGCCACCTGTTGGCAGCTCAGCAGCAGCTCAACCTGGGCCGGGAATTGAATCGCTGTTGCTCAGAGTTCAAACTCTTGAGCAAGCTCTTAACCAACTGACCACTCGGCTGGCCTGCTAGGATCCTAATACAGGTCTTCTGGCTGGTGCTGGTGTTCTTTCCACTTCATTGACTCATTGAACATGTAGGCTTGGGATACCCTCTTGGTGCCAGGAGCGGCACTAGGTGCTGGATTCAGTAGCAAACCAGATGCAGTACCTGCCCTCATGCCCCATCTCATTCTGCAGAAGATGTTCTTCTCGAAACGCATCTCTCTTCTTTGCACTTGAAGTTAGTGGTAGTCCAGGGTAAAATATAAATACAAATATAAAAGAAAAAAATAGATTTTTTTCCTGGTGCAAAGGGAAAGAGCCCCTCCTTACCTTCTTCTTAGAGTATTTACTCTAGAAAACTTGTAAATTCTTTGTCTTTTTGAGGTTTTTAAAAGCTAAGTGGGCCTTTGCCAGTTTTACAACCCAGAAATGTTTTTTCTCAAGGACCTGGGCACCATCTCTGAAATGTTAGCTTAACTTCCAGAAAGCACCTGGGTCCGAGTTGCAAGCCTACCTTCTGTGGTAACAACATGAGAAATTTATTTCCCCTTTGGATAAATACAATTAGCAAACACAAATGGTTGCTCCAATTGCCAGGTTAATTTAGGATGAACTCTCTGTGACAAATGGTGCTGTCAAGTCCTCTCATTTGAGAACACGGATGTTATGGGTTGCACCTGCCTTGCCTGGCTCTGTAAAAGTGAGATTTCTTGCTGTCTTTGCAGTTTCTTTAGCAGACTGCCTCTGATATGCACCACATTCTGGCTTAATGCTTATTCAATACTATATAACTGTTTTCACCCTCCTCCCTTCTCCTGTGGAATTATTTTGGGCTGGCAGAGTCTGTGTTTCTAACGGTAGAAACCCGCCTGGCCGCAAAGGGCTTCAGGAGAACTTGCACAACCTGAACTAATATAAGAATTAGCCCCCTACCTCCATCCCAGCATTTGCAGCGGGTGCTGTCCGCGCACCTCCCAGCCGCAGCACAGATCTAGTCAGCCAGAACAGTAGATTCCCGCATCCCTATTTTTAGCTGCCGCAACTCCCAAGGTCACGTTACCCACCGGCTGGTAGCACCCGTGAGCGCCGGTTCACGCTCCGCCCTGTCCCGCCCTAGCCACGCCCACGCCACGCTAAGGGTGGAGCAGCCGGCAGAGCGTTAGTCAGGAGCCAGGAGTCCGCGCCCTGCGGCCCGCGGCCCGCGGCCCGCAGCGATGAAGATCTGGAACTCGGAACACGTGTTCGGGTGAGGTCGGGCTCCGGGCCACTGTGGGGTCCCGGCTGGCTCCGGCTCCTGCCCCCCGAGCCGCTGGGGGAGGCCAGGAAAGACCGAACCCCATACCTGGCCCTCGCATAACCTGCCCAGCCCAGCGCTGACCGTTCCCAGACCGCAGCCTTTGCCTCATAAAGAGGCACAGACAGGCTTTCTGACCCTTCTAGAGGCGTCGTTAGGTAGAGAGACGGTGCAGTGCTGTTTGATGGAGGCGCCGCCTGACTGAGGGAGGCAGTGGTGGGATTATTGAAGCGCGGAGGAAGGGATTGGCCTTTCTTTTCGAGGGTCACGGAGGGCGGAGCCGCGGGATGCATCTCAGCTCGTATAGGGCCCAAAGGCTGGGGCTGGGAGCACCCTCCTTGGCGTGGTGTCCCTGGTGGAGTGGACGCGGCACGGAGGGACCCGGAAAGGTGACTGCACACTCTTCAGCCCACCGAGGAGCAGGCCTGATCTCGCCTATACCCTGTTCTTAATTGGGGCAAGGGGCACGGGATCCTAGGGATATTAGAGGACCGGAGAGCGGCCCGGTCTTTTGCTGAGATTTATACAGAGCAAATGATCACAATTTTTTTTTTTAATGAAGGGTCCACAGCAGCCCAGAAGCTTGGGAGAAATCCAGATGTGGAGAAAGCATGTGGGGGGCTGTGGCATGGAATGCACTTGTGGGCATGGAAGGCCTCCAAGCTAGCATGGAAAACTGGGAGCAGTTTAAGAGTGCCTCCGTGACGTAAATGGTACCTTCGTCGTACGTCATCCATCAGTGACACTCTGAAATCATTCTTTAATATTTTTTAAAGGAATAAAGATCTTTAAATTCCCTGACCCCACTTAGAGAAACATTTCATTTTTGAAAAAAATATCAACAATAATTAAAAATTAATTTAAAAAAATTAAAAACCGCTTGAAGTGGAATTGTCACTCAGGCCTTTTTATGTAAAATTATAATAAAAATGTATCAAGTGATTAAAACCTCTAAATTATTTTTAATCAAACCTTTAGACTTGATAGGGTTTAATTTTAGTGTTAATTTTTGTACAGCCTGCAGCCTTTTTGAACTGGGGTTCCCTGAGAGACTAGGTGAAAGCCCCAGTGAGAAGGACACCAGAGATTCTTCTCTCAGTTCTCCCAAGGATGGGACATAACTGGCACCATCTAGATGCAGAGGGGAAAAGTTAAGTCATTGCCTACTGTAGATGCCTGGGCAGTGGGGCTGTTTTCTGGTGGAATAGTTGACAAGTGCTGCCCTAGAAGTAGGTGAAATGTTGGTTTACAAGCAGAAGTGAATTGTCAGCTCTGAAAAGTCACTATTGATAAAACCCATCCATTTAAAGTGTACAATTCAATAACTGTTAGTAAATTTAGACTTGTACAGCTATCATCACAGACCAGTTTTAGAAAACTTCCGTCATCCTACAAAAACCCCTTATGCCCATTTACAGACACTCTCCACTATCATTCCCAGCCTGAGACTACTGCTAATATGATTTCTGTTTCTATAGATCTGTCTTTCCTGGATATTTCATGTAAATGTAACCATACAATATGCAGTCTTTTGTGTCTGGCTTCTTTCACTTAGCATACTTGTGTTTGAGGTTCATCTGTGTGGGGGACTGTACCAGTGCATCATTCGCTTTGTATCTCTGGCACCCTGCCAGTGCCTGGCACATAGTAGGTGTTCGGTGAGGGGCTGAGAAATCTCATGGAGATCAGATGCCTTTCCAAAATGAGGGTGGCTGCCTGCCAAAAGAATTCTTATTAACCTCCAAGCTGCTGTGGACTTGGTGCTGATCCCTTGCTATTGATTTTTGAAGTTGACAGCAAAAGCCCATAATGAAAATTGACAGATGTGGAGTGCAGCTGATTGAGGACAATGTTGGGTAGGCCCCTGTGGCCTCCAGGTTTCAAATGACATAGTACTGTGCCATGGCACAGCAGACTGGGAGGCCCAGCTTTCTGGCTGGGCTTATTGTGCAGTTCTCCCCTTGCTTAGTCTGATTTTTTTGTTCTTTGAGGGTTATTGATCTTTCTTTTCCTTTTTATACTTGTTCCTTTTTATATATGTCTGTTGTGCTGTCACTTGAATATTTGATCAAAATTAATTTGCTCTGGAAAAGCAAGAAATAATTAGACACAAAACTTTTGATCATATCAAGATTTCTTTGGGCCAGCCAAGTGGCTCAGTTGGTTAAGAGCACAAGCTCTGAGCAACAGGGTCGCCGGTTCAATTTCCTCATGGGCCAGTGGGCTGCACCCAAGCTGAGCCGCTGCTGGCAGAATGGCTCAGCTGGTGAGAGCACATGCTCCTAACAACAAGGTTGCTGGTTCGACTCCCACGTGGGATGGTGGGCTACGCCCACCTGCAACTAAGATTGAACACGGCACCTTGAGCTGAGCTGCCAACAGGCAGCTGGATGGCTCAGTGGTTAGAGCTTGTGCTCTTAGCAACAAGGTTTCCAGTTCGACTCTCACATGGGATGGTGGGCTATGCCCGCCTGCAACCAAGATTGAACACGGCACCTTGAGCTGAGTGTCTGCGAGCTGCTGATGGGCGGCCGGATGACAACTGGACTTGGAGCTGAGCTAGCTGCGCCCTCTACAACTAAGATTGAAGGACAACAACTTGGCTGTTCTCCTTCCCCAATTTCCCAACACTGTTCCCCTTCCCCAATTCCCCAGTAAAAAATCTTAAAAAAAAAAAAAAAAGATTTCTTTGTCCACAATCCCAAAGAAATCCCAGGGACTGGAGAGCAATATAAACATGCCTACAAAATGGAGAACCCTTTGGGAAAGCCATCTGAATTAGCATGTGTGTTATACCTAGGCAGGGTTTAAGATAGTCTAAATACTAATGGAAAATATAGGTCTGAAATATAAAAATATAGAAAGGGGCATTTAAAAGTTGACAGGTTTATAAATTTCATTTTTACAGCATTGACTTAGGTTTCAGGTAGACCTATATAAGCTTCAAGAACAGAGCCATCACAAGTACATTTTCGTCAGAGATTCAAGGCCATACTTTCGGTGGATTCTAACAGCTACAATGAAAGATGTCTAGTAGGTGATGTCCATCACAGAAAGTACGGGCTTTTGGAGGAGATGATGCCCTAAAGTATGTTTGCTTTCTAGCCAGGAGCAGGAGGAAAACGCCACTCCCCCCACCACTGTTTTTATAAATGGGACAAATTGAACATTACAGATAAGAGTTGAAGCACCTCCCCCGTGCTATACTGCCCCACCCCTCTCTCCCCACAGGGAGTCAAAATTGTGAATTGTGTATGGAGGGGTATCCTTTTGAAGGTGTATATTCTATTTGACTACATTTGTGTGTTTATCCATAAACAATATGTTATATTGTTTGTTGTTTTAAAATAGAAATCAATGACATCTTGTACAGATGTTTTGACAATTTCCCTTCTCAACAGTTTGGTTTTGAGATCTAAGTGTGTGTGTGTGTGTGTGTGTGTGTGTGTGTGTGTGTGTGTGTGTGTGTAATAGCTATATAATATTCCATTGTATGAATGTTATAATTTATCCTTTCTCTTATTCAAAGGACATTAAGTTTTCCCAATCACATTACAAACCATACTGCAGCGAGCACCTCTGTATATACTTCTGGTCCATTTAATCAAGGACCCACTTAGATCAGCAATTCTTAAACTCTTCAGCCTCAGGACTTCTTTATACTCAGAAAATATTGGGAACCCTGAACACTTTTTGTTTATATGAATTGTAGCTATCAATATTTACCATATTAGAAATTAAGAACTTATTCATGAAAATGAACAATAAACCCATTATAACGTAAATAACATTTTTTTATTTTAAAAAACCCTATATTTCCTCCAAACCCCCAAACTAGTAAGAAGACTGGCAGTGTTTTTAGGTTTTTGTTTTGTTTTGCTAATTTCTATAATGTCTAGCTTAATAGAAGATGGTTTGATACTCATATCTGCTTCTGCATTCAATGTTTTACAATCTGTTGTTTTGGTTGAAGTATATAAATAAAACCCAGCTTCACATAGTGTGTGAATAAAACCCAGTTGGAAAAGGTATGAGTATTTTAATAGTTTTTAAAGTTACTGTGGCTATTCTTTTCTATACAACAAAACAAGTGTTAGTTTCCCAATGTATTGTAGTGTAAAATCTGAAACCATAATGATCAGAGTAATTGGCCTCTCCTGTGATTTGAGTGGGTCTTTCACCAATGCAATGTGTGATTTTGTAGCATCTTGCACAGGTCATTTGGAATATATGGGTTCACCAGGTTACAGTATGGGGCAGTCATCAGGCTCATGGGAGCAAATACAAGTTTTCTAAGATTCCAATTTTCACTTGCAACTCAAATTTTATTGTTGGCAACAAATACTATGTTGTTTTCCTTGAAATGATAGGCTTACTTCATTAATTTTTAGGAAAATGTCTGCCAAATACTGCAGTCTGAATAACCAAAGTTTGTCCCTGAGTTGTTTCAAGTAGAAGTGTTGGGTATAGAAAGAAGCAGCCAGCTGGGCCCACCAGGCCCACCACCCAAACAGCTGCCCAGAGACTTCCCGGCCTCCATGGACCTCTGTTTGCCGCAGAAACACTCCATGCGCTCTTCCTATGCCCTGACTCAAAATATTAAAAGTACTTGGGTCTAGATGTAATCAAATGAATAATTTTACTATTTTATCACAGATATAGTCTTAAGAAACACTGGCATGGCTTTCCTGAGTGCACAGCAGTGAGCAGTGACCACAACTGCAGTTTGAGACCCTGGTCTTAATTTGTGGGGCGAGGCCAGCAATTACCCACTGCTGCTTTTACAGTGTAAATGTCAGTAGGGTGAAAAGGACAAATCATGTTTTAGTAGGACTGTGAAACAGTTTTGGCCTTGCAGACTTCCTGAAAGGGCCTGGGAACCTCTGGGTGTGTGGGCCACTCTCAGAACCACAGGTCTGGGCCTACAGTCACTTTAAGTAGGGTGCAGGGACACTTTGCCTTGTTTGTGGGTACCTTCATCTCTTCTTTTCTTTTTTTTTAGCTTGCTAATATGGAAATTTCAAAAGTATGCAAAAGTGGAGACTAGAATAATAAACGCTCAGTGCCATCTCCCAGGTTGACAGTTGCCCTCTTACAGCCAGTCTAGTTTCATGCATCCCCTCCCACTGCTCCTTCCTCCATATTATTTTAAGAAATACCAGACATCCTATAATTTCATCCCACTTCCTGTTTCTGACACCCTCACAGTGCATAGAGAGAAGCCTTGGTTGTTCCTTCCCACTCCCCAGTGTGGGAACTGGAATGAATCCTTCCAACTTCCTGGCACCAGCACTGTGTGCTCCATGTAGCCACCTTGCAGTGGAGCACAGAGGCCTCCCATCCTGGGAATGGGTTCCCATTCCATCGTGGCCACCATGAACCATGGCCATGGACTGCTCCTCATGGGGATAAACTTCAGTAATTCCTTCTGTGCCTAACCTAAGCAGCTGAAAACCCTGATAGGTGGGTCGTACCTTTTCTCCATCTCCAGGTAAACTGCACTTTCAGGGGTTATGCCAGCCTATGTCTACCAGCAGTTCATGTCTTCCCGTATTCCCACATCCTCTGCAACACTTAATGTTGCCAGACTTCTCAGGTTTTGCCAATTGATTGTGTCGGGCTATTTTCTTTAACCAAGAATTGTGTGATACTGACTTGCTATACTTAAACTTTGTTATTTAAAAATTACTGTGTTTACCATTTCCTTCCATTATTCTGTCGATGTTACCTTGTGTGGTTATCCTTCTATAATTAGTGGAATTATTTATTATGTGAATATTTTAACCAGGTTGTATTTAGTTTAAATCACTAGAAAGATGCAAGGTTTTTATATAAGAGAAACATTATTGTGTGAGATATGCTTAATACAAATATTTCCTCAACTTTTAGTTTTAAGTAATTTTAAAATGCATAGCCTATTCTTAAATTAATGGTTTTTACGAGAGCAACCCTTAGGAACTTGACTTACAAGGCTCACAGATTATTTCATTGAGAAGGCCCGCCTGTGTAACTGGGACCCTTTCTGCTTTCATATATCTTTAGATTCTTCTTCCTTCCTACGGTCTTGGGTTGACCATGTCTCTGACAGGTCTTCCTCAGAGAAGAAAGGGCTCACTCTATGTATCCTACTGAGTGAACAGGACCAGCCAGATCTCTGCTTCTTCATCTCTTTATGTTAAAGCCAGTGAACACATTAACTTAGTGACATGATTCCGTGGTTTGAAAAAGCATTTCTTTGTTGAAGAGAAGGGATCCTAGACCAGGCTCTGACAATTTAGAGGCCATGGAATGTAATGGAAAGAACATAGGGTAGGGAGCTGGAAAACCTGGTTCTAGTCTGGACCCTGTTGCTAACTTTTTGACCTGGACAAGAGTTTTACGAGGATAAAGTAGATTAATGGTCAATAAATTATACTATTTTAAAAGGACATCAGATATGGGACAAAAACCTTCAATATGTTCATAATCTCTGATATTTGATTTAGTAATTCCATTTCTAGGAATTCATCCTAAGGAAAAATTAGGTATGTTGAAACTAGTATACATAAATGTTCACTACTTCTTTATTTTACAGTGCAAAATTGAAAGCAATCTAACCTACCATTGGGGAATGGTTAAATATAAATATCCACAGGATGACCTAGTGTGCTATTTATAATCACATTTCTGATATAGGAAAATGTTCATCATCAGTTAAATATAAAAAGCAGATGATAAGTCCATATATTGAGCATGATCCCAGTTTAATTTTAATTTTTTTGAAGTGTGTGTGTGTGTGTGTGTGTGTGTGTGTGTCTAGTTCTTGAGTATGGCTGTGTCTACACATGCTGTTCAAACATGTCTGGGTACATCTGGAAAAATGATTGTGTCATTGAGACATCTTTGCAGGGGGCTCAGATGCCTCCTAGGAGTGCACATACATTCTGAAGGAAGGAAGAATTAGGATAGTGAGCTCTGTGGGGGAAGGTCTACCCTAAATACACCGTGATGGCACCTGACTTGGCTCCCACTAGACTTGTGTCTGAGGTTTGGAGCCTAAACAATCATAGAGTTGGGGAAAGTAGTGAGGCAGCGAGTACCTGGTTTGGGACCTCTGATGACAGGATACAAAACAGGGATACAAGTATCTACGTCCTCACCTCAAGGGCTCAGGGCCAGAGAAAGAATAGTGGCATCCTGCAGGAGAAGCCTCAGGGAGAGCACGAACACACCTGGGGACTCCTACACAAACTGGTTATCTTTGGAAAAGTGGAATTCTGGGTGACCTTATTTCTCCATACCTTTTTTATTTTTTTAGAATTTGAACCCATATTTTTTGCAACCAGAAAAAGATATTTGGCCACTTCAAGTCATGTACCACTTAGAAGTTGAAACAAAGTAGTTGCTTCTTCATAGTGCATCAGTAACTGAGAGCAATAGCCTGTTCTAGATACCCATCAGACAGGTGTGTTTTTCTGTTATAATAGTGTTGAGCTGCCCGGTGTTGAGGTGGTCAGTTAGGACAAGGAGCCCAAGTGGAAATCACACCCAAACCTTCATTCACTGCAACAGTGTAGGCAAGAGGCAAAAATGGTGCCAACTCCCCAGTGTTCCGTCCCCTCCATGGAACAGCACAGGGTGACAGGCAGGGGATGGTGAGAATTGTCTCACTGCCCAAAAGCCCCAAACTAAAGCCTTCTGCTTCTTTATGGACTGGAGGAAGGGTGGAAGAAGGAGGAAGTGCTGAGACAGAAAAGGGCTGGGCCAGAGGGAAGGAAAGTGACTCGACCAAGGGCCCCCAATGATACGGAAGTCCCTGAGTTGGAGACTCCTGGGCTAGGAATGCAGACCTGGTGAGCATAGCCGCCCGGGGCCTAAGTCCTTGTCTGTGCACCAGGTTCTCAGTGAGACCTAGTAGCAAAGCCTTCTGATTGCCCCTGGGCAGCCCAGAAGGATTATGGGATACAGGATTTAGGTCTGGGGCCTGATTCCTCAGATATATTTGTTTGAATATACCTTAAATTAAAACCAAAAGAAAAACTTTTAATAACAGCATTAACACTGATTTTCATTTCACTCTGTGGCACAAGCATCTCTGGCTCCCAGTGCCACTCGCATACTTTACAAACCATAGAATTGCCTGCTTATGCTGGGTGATTATATTTTTCCTGCCAGCCACCCATGGGACATGGTCATCAAGGCTGCTATGAGGAAGTACCCGAATCCGATGAACCCGTGTGTTGTGGGAGTCGATGTGCTGGAGCGCAGTGTGGACTGCCGTGGCCGGCTTCACAGCCACCGCCTCCTCAGCACCGAGTGGGGGCTGCCTGCCCTCGTGAGAGCGGTGAGCCCGCAGCTGCTTGCCCCTGCTGGTACCCGCTTCACCCGGCTACACCTGCGTCGCCCTGGCTACACCCGCATTCCCCCCAATCCCCCCATCACCCTGGCTACACCCACTTTGCCCCAGCTGGCACCCATCTGCAGGAAATGACAGCCCTCTCTTAGAGTGCCCACCTGGCATTTCTGGGAAGCCCAATAGATAGTTTGTTCCTCTGTAAACGTCCGTTAACTGTTCATTTCCATGGGTCCTGACACGTAGCGAGGGTCCCCCACCCTCAGCCCATGCCACCACAGAATCCTCTTCTGCATCACTCTACTCTTGTATCCATTTGCTTGCGCTGCCATAATAAAACACCACAGAGTTGGGGGCTTTAACCACAAGCCTTTGTTTCCTCTTGGTTCTGGAGACTGGAAGTCCAAGAGCAAGGTCCGGCAGGGTGGTTTCCTCTGAGGGCTGTGAGGGAAGAGTCTGTTCCAGCTCCTCCTTGGCTCGCAGATGGCTGCCCTCTCCCTGCCTCCTCACATGGTCGTCCCTCCTGTCAACCCCAGACCTCTGCATGGCACCCTCCCTCTCTCCTTGGCTGTGCCACTGGCATAGGGGCCTTCCCACTCTTGCCCCAGCTCCGTTTTAATAAATGCTCCAGAGCATTTATTACTGTTATATACTCTACTTGAATTCATTCTTTTAATGTCTGTCCTACCTGTTAGAACAGAAGCACCAGAAGTTGCTGCACAGGGGCTGTTTATCACTGCATCCCCAGCTGTGTAGATACGGGAATTAATAAATGAAATGGTATTTTCTGTCTCATGCCACAAAATGAAAATTTTAAAACATTACTATGCTAGTTTTGCTTTGTTTTTTAGATTTTGGGAACCAGTAGGACTTTGACATACATCAAAGAACATTCTGTTGTGGATCCAGTGGAAAAGAAAATGGAACTGTGTTCCACCAATGTAAGCAATGGCCTAAGATGAGAAAGGGACTTGGTATTTCGTGGTGATGGTGCGTAGTGATCTTTTTTTTTTCCTTAGAAAGGCTGAACTTATTTAGTAGTATTTACTTATCTTTTTATTCCAGTATAATAAATGTATAGAAAAATGCAAATAATGATAAATTGTCACAAAGTGAACACAACTGTGTAACCAGCAGACAGATCAGGAGATAGAATGTGAGCATTGTGCTCCTTTCCAGTCCCTCCCCAGCTCCCCCCCACACACACACCCCGCAAGACAACTGCTGCCCTGACTTAGAACAGCAGAGATGATTTTTAGCAGTAGTTTTATTTTTCTTTGGATTTAGCAATTTTAAAAGTGACTTTCCTCCTTTACTCTCCTCTCACTTGCTCAATCAAAAAACATATTGGCCTAATGCACATTCAAAGAACATGTTGGTGAGAATGCATGGGCTAGGAACAGGGTGTATTTTATAAAATCTCACTCTGTGGATCATGTCACTGTATGCTGGAAGATTAGGTTCAGAACCACTTATAGTCCTTGGCATACCATCTTCAATTTTTGCCAGTGGCTCCCTTCCCTCATCCCAGGCAGCCCTTCTGCTGTCAAGTCACAGGGAGCCTGGCAGGCGTCCCCTCCATCAACCAATCCTGACAATTTATGTATTCTGTTCTCTCTCCTCTACTTGGAAAATTCTACTTTGTCCTTCACGAAAGCTTAGTTGTCAGTAAAGAGGGTTGGTTCATACTACAATGAGAACTAGTGGCAAGGAAATAGGGCTTGGAGTAGGACACATGTGAACCTATATCCTAAAATTATCGCTGTATGGCTAAATGACTGTATATGTCACTTATTAATCTTTTCTGAGTCTCATATTCCTTGTCTAAAAAAAATCTCAAAGTATTTTTATGAGGATTAATGAAAGGAAATAAGGTTTATAAAATACTGTGCCTATAATAAAAATATTGCACATAAAATGATAATAGCTGATTGGAATTTAATTGTTAATGTTGGTAAATATTTCCACACACTGTAATGACTGTAACTAATGAGACTCTTTTGATTACTCTATGCTCAATAGGAGGGAAGAGATTTCGGGGCTAACCGCTTAGCTGGAACAGTGAAGCTAGGGGGAGGATTTCAGTGTGAGATTATTACATGAGCAAAAGATAAATGCTTTAAGTTTATCATTGCTGGAAGATTATATTGCTTTTGACCACTTAAACTTTTTAAAAAAATGGTCTTATATTGGAATTGGCTCTTTGCTAAAATAGTAAATTGGGTTAAACAAAAATAAAATTCTAGAGCTCCATTGGCCAATGTGGCAACAACATGTGGCTATTTCCATTTAAATTAATTAGGATTAATTAAAATAAAAAGTTCCTCAGTCATTGTAGCCACATTTCAAGTGTTCATTAGGCACACATGTTAAGTGGCTTCCACAATGGACAGCACAGATATAGGACATTTCTTATATCAGAGAAAATTCTGTGGGACAGTGTTATTTTAAATAGGTTTTAACGAAAAAGATTAAAAATGTACACAAGGGTCTAGTTGGTTTAGGAAACAGCACTGGAGGAAGCAAGGTCTATACAACCTTGCTCTCCAGTCTGTGTAGATTCAGGGCTCTGCCCTGTGAAACCCCAGGACACAGTATCCCAAGCCAGGGTCTGCCCTTGGTGGGTGAGAAGCGTCTTGCTTATTTACCTACATGCTAACCCAGCAATATTGTGTCCTTTTCTGCTGAGGGTTTGGCAGTTTGAGAGAACAGGTTTTCCCACCATCTGAAAGTAGAGCATTCCTACGAAACCTTTTGTAACCCTAAAATGATGAAGTAGTTACCTTAGGACACATCTTGCTAATCAGTGCACAAAATAAATGGAGATAAAGCACAGATGCTCACAGCCACAGTTCACATCTGTGGTGGCTTGATGCTGAGATGCTGAGTGTAGTTTCTGGAGTAGGAGCTTGGCGGGGCCACTCCCTCTGCTTGGGGTGCACACTACAAAACAAACCCTGAATGCTATTTTAGCTTTTTACCTTTTTTTCATAAAAGCAAAGATCCTCTTTGGATTTCTTTGGTTAGCAAGAACGGGGACTAATATAGGTCATTCCTAAAAGTAGTGGCATATGTGAACTTTCAAAGAGTTGGGGATATCTGTCCCTTGAAGGCAAGCCCAACTCAGGTTTGGGTGGGGTGTGGAGAGAGGGCAGGTGACAGTTGCCAGGAGCAGCAGCCAGGAATCAGTTTCCCTGGGACTTGATGTGGTGGTGCTTCCTGGGCCTAAATATTTCTTATGTTCTGGCTCCAGGAATTGCTGTTTGGGGTTGGAAGAGTATGGGCAGATGGTTTGCAAAGAAATGCAAGAGAAATAGAACCTAAAGCCATTGTTTCTGTTTTTAAGATCACACTCACAAACTTGGTGTCGGTGAATGAGAGGTTGGTGTACACACCCCATCCAGAGAACCCTGAAATGTACGTCATCTTGTGCTGGCATTGACATGGTAAACTCCAAGGTCAGGGTGGGGTGGAGCCTCCCCCCTCAGGGTTACTCATCCCTTTACTTTTTGCTCTTCTGTAGGACTGTGCTCACACAAGAAGCCATCATCACTGTGAAGGGGATCAGCCTTGGCAGCTATCTGGAAAGTTTAATGGCCAACACAATATCATCCAATGCAAAGAAGGTATGGATGTTTGTCTGGCCCCAGCGTGTGCTCTAGCTGTTAAGTGCCAGAATAAGAGGGTGAAATGTGTAGCCCCGTAAGTCCTGATTCCTGGGCTCTCTGTCTAGTTGAGCTCATAATACCACAGCATGTTCCACAATTACATTCAAAACCAGTGGCAGGGGAGACTGGCCCATCTGAAGGGAAAGTGTCGGGGAAACCCGGCAGAGGCAACTACCACTTCAAAGAGCTGAAATATCATAGGCTCAGTGAACAAAACAAACCCCACACATCAAAAGGAGCGTGTTTACATTGTCAGGCAGTATATTTGGGATTTTTAGTAGTTTCATATTTGATAGGCATTATGTGGCTTCAGCAAAACCTCTCCATTTGCGAAGTTTCCCTGGAGTTTGCTGCCGCCTTTGCATCCCCGCTCTGGCAGGATAGGGGATGAGCTTGGTGGAGGTGAGAGGAGAAAGGATGGACCCAGGAGGCCATCCTCCCTGGGGTCCCTGAGTGGAGGACTCAACCTTAGTGAGGCAGAGACTGTTCACAGAGTCCAGGTTGCCCTTCACTCCAGCAGAGTTGATGGAGAGAGCTTGGATATGTGGAAGTTCAAGGTAATGTCACTTGCCAGAGCAGGGTCTTGGCTTTTTACTGTAGCTTACCTCACAGATTCACATCTTCCCCAGGCTGTCCTCCCTTTGCCACCACCGCTGACTCTTCCCCTCTTCCTTTCTCTCCTGTTTTTTTTTTTTTGTCTGTTTTTGGTTAGAAGTGATTCTTCACTTTTGAGATGTTAGATGCTGTCGAAGCTGTACTTCCCTAACTATGATGCTTGAGTCGCAACTTAGTGGAAAACCACTTATGACTTTCATTTAGTCTAGTCATTAATAGAAGAGCCAATCTGCCCCATTATTTAGAACAATCCAGATTTGAGAAACATATGCAGTAGCTTAGCTCAGGTCAGGGAAGGTAGGGGAACCAAGGTGAACCAAGGTGTCTGAAGCTACACACATCGTGTCCCCACTGCGAGCCCTCCTGGGAGGAGACAGAACTTTACTGGCCTTTGTGTGTCACGGGTCTGGCTTAGGCAGGCACCCTAAATGTTTGTGAAAAAAATATTATAGGAGTTAAGTGAATACTAGGTGAGGCCAAAGGCATGTCAGACCTTTATGAGAAAAGTCAGGGTAAACTCAGTGTGGCCAAGTAATTATTTTATTCACTTATCTTAATTAGGGGTTGCTGTGTTGAAGGCCTGACACTGAATCACTGCCTCATCCTAGCAATAGTTACCATCTGACAGCATCCCTGGTTAGTTGGGGAGATGCTGGTGACCTAAGGGTAGGCACAGGAGATGGATATGAAAAGGCAGCTCGTCCGGGGATTCTGGAGCTGAGCTTAGGGACAACGCATGGAGGAGGCCATGAGGGTGGCTGCTCCTTCCCCGCTGTCCTGCACTCAGGAGGTGACGGTGCAGATAAAGGGTGCCAGTGTCAGCATAGCCCAACCTGGTGTGAAAATTTTAGGCAGAATAACATACCACCTTATTTCTGAGCTGAGAAACTGCCTGCTTACACTGAAAGGTTGCTCACAAATAGTTACTTCTGTGTCTTCTTTAAAACTGCAGCACTTTCCTTCTGTTGTTTAAATTACAGGCTTGCAGCTTTCATCTGTAGTGAGAGGCAGATTTCTTACACCATGTTGAAATCTTTCTGTGTTGTTCCAGGGGTGGGCTGCTATTGAGTGGATAATTGAAGATTCTGAAAGCGCTGTGAGCTAACGGGGTCTGCACCCTGCGCCTTGTGATGAACGGTGGGAACTACAGTATTCTTTAACCTGGTAGAGAATTTAGCAACTTGCTAACTACGTGCATAGTGTGAGGTGCTGGAAGAATGTTTCCGTGATGGAGCTGCATGTGGGTTCCAGCCGTGTGTTCCATAGTGTTCTTGGTAGTGAGAAAAACCACGAGGTTCATCTTCCTAATTCATCTCCTTGTTTCATGGCAGGAAACCTGAATACTTGTTTTCTTGTCTCTAATGAAGTACTTGGTTACATTTCCTACAACTTGTGTGTAGTAAAGAGGCTGTCATTATTAGGGCCAGCCGGTGTTAAAGGCTGAGCTAATGGGAGCATTTTTTCATTTGGGATAGGACTTGAACATTTGCCATGTTATTTTAAAGACTACTCTGTGCCCTTGTGGCATCATGGCAGTGAGGAGAAAGGCTGCGTATGTCCTCACTTACTGTAAGCCACTGGCTGTTTCCTTTTAGTGGCAAAAGCCATTTTTAGCATCTCCTTGAGCTTCACAAATACCCCTTGGTTTCTTAGGTCAGCAGAGGCTGATTTGATATTTAATTGATCAACAGTCATCTTCATATCTCATAAGGAAGTCAGAGTTTCCTGCTGCCCTCCCTTTAGAGAATCCTTATACTCCTGCCTTGAAACTCCTCACCCTGTTGACTTTCTGCACTGTGCTGCTCTGGGCCCCGCTTCCCACTGTTAATCTGTCTGCGTGTCTGCATCATCTGTGTACACGTTTGGTGCCTCAATCAGCAAACGAGAGCCGTGTGGTTCAGGCTTCTTTAAGAACTTCTTACTGATTTTGTGTAAATCACTGAAACCTAAATTTGCCAGACACCTTCACCTTGAACCCAAGGCCTTGGTCTGTTGCTGGGTCTCTTTTCTTCCATGGATGCACCACTAAGGTGACCACATGTAGAGAGCCTGCCTGCTGGGTGAACATGGTTTGTGTGGGCAGTGTGGTGTGTGTGATGGTGTCATTTTGAATTGTGGACTCTGTCACATTCTATTTCCTCATACACTAGAGCTAAACTGCCTCAATCTATAATCAGATGCCTCACCCAAAAAATCAAAGAGGAAAGAAAGAAAAGAAGGAAAGGAAGAAAGAAGTGAGTTCTGAATACGGCTCACCAGTTCGGTCTGGAAGAGATGTGGAATCTGCTAGAATCTGTCACCCGCCTGCTGACAACCTCCGCCAGGCTCCTCCGTGGTGACCTCAACAGACAGGAGGTCCTGCCGAGGCACAGGCAGAGTTCTTGCGGTTGCTGAGTGAGACCCAGAGGAACAAGACCTCTAGCAGGAGGAGGACAAGGGCCATGAAGCTACCACTCTGCTATGCCCTGACTGCCGAGCCAGGGTCCCGGGAGCTGGCTCTACCCCCACATCCCAGCTGCCCCCCTGTCAGCATTTAGTTGGATTGTTCTTGTGCCTTTGTCTATTTTCTCCTTAGCAGTAGCACCCAGATATTTCTTGCCAACTCTTGGGATCTCACTAAATAGCTTTTCTCTTTTCAGGTCACACCCCATTTCCCTCCCATGCCCCTTAATTGACAGTTTTCATCACCAGTCTCTTCACACATATCTGGCTACCATCTGTCACTTCAGATGGTGTCACCATGTACCTTTCTCTTCCTCTCATCACTGTGTAGATCTGTACACACTAGAGTAGGGGCATCCACCCCCAACGGTGACGTGTGTGGTTGATAGTACTGTGAGCTTTCTAAACAGAGACAGAATTGGTCAGGAGAGCAAAGCACTCTGTCCTCAGCCTGTAACTAACTAGTCTGTCCTGCCATCTTGGAACCAGCGACCCCAAGTGCTGAAGGCCTGTGTCACTTCTCATAATTCAGACGTGTCTGCAGGGAGAGCCAGTGTTATGATATGGCAGTAACACCACTTGTGATTTTAAGCACTCTGCTGTCTTATTAGCTCCAAGGTACTTCCAATAGGGAGTTTTAATTTTCCCATATTCAAAAGTAAAATGTAAAACCTCTTTTAGTATGTTTCAAATTATAAAAACTTTAGAGACGGCCTCCTCCGTAAAGGATGGGTAGAACTATATTTCGCTATGTTTTTTTAGATAATACTTTTTGTTTGATAATAATATTTCCAATTGAAAATGAAATTACATTCATTTTTATCAGACTATTTTATGCATATAGCTTAAGGTAAAATAGAGTTAAAAGATTTATGGCAAAAACAATCTCTCTTGGGCCGGCCGAGTGGCACGTTGGTTAAAAGTTGGCTTGGGACGCCAGCTGTGGGCCCCAATTCAGATCCCACATGAGGGCCAGTGATGCTGCACCCTCTACAGCTAAGATGCTGAACAACAGCTCAATGTAGAACTGGGCTGCCGTGAGTCGCCAGCGATGGTGTATGCTGCAGCCCATGTTGCAGTGGGCTGCCATGAACTATCATGAGTGGCTGCCGTGAAATGCCGTGAGCAGCCGTCCAGTGGCCGGCAAGTGACTGTCTCACTTGGGAAGAGCGCAATGATAATACCAACATGGGCCAGTGAAGTGACGTCCTCCACAACCAGACTGAAGAGCAAAAGGACAGCAATTTGTCTGTTCTTCTTCCCCAATTCCCCAATAAAATCTAAAACAGAACAAAGCAAACAAACAAACAAAAAACAATCTCTCTTACTTCTTCTGCAAAGCAAGCTTTGATCCTTCTGAGGGGAGTCTCAACTCTTTTAGCAATTTCTGTCATTTATACTAAATTTCTAAATAAGTAAGAATATTCCACTATTTCTTTTTTCTTAGAAATTTCATTTGGGAACAGTGTGTTTTTCCAGGATCCATCAGTTCCAAGTCGAGTAGTTGTCTTCAATCTAGTTGTGGAGGGCGCAGCTCCTTGGCCCATGTGGGAATTGAACTGGCAACCCTGGTGCTATGAGCCTGTGCTCTAACCACCTGAGCTAACCAACCACCTCCCACTATTTCTTTTTTTTGTTTGTTTTAACTTTATTGGAGAACAATGTGTTTTTTGGGGGAACAATGTGTTTTTTCCAGGATCCATCAACTCCAAGTCAAGTTGATGTCCTTCAATCTTAGTTGTGGTTGGCACAGCTCAGCTCCAAGTTCAGCCGCTGTTTTCAATTTAGTTGTGTGGGGGGGTGTAGCCCACCATCCCATGTAGGAGTCGAATTGGCAACCTTGTTGTTAAGAGCATGCGCTCTAACCTACTGAGTCATCTGGCAGCCCACCGGCAGCTCAGCTGCAGTTCAGCTCAAGTCATTATCTTCAATCTAGTTGTGGAGGGTGCAGCTCACTGGCCCATGTGAGAATTGGACCAGCAAATTGTTCAGAGCACGTGCTGTAACTAACTGAGCCACCCAGACGACCTCCTTTCCCCTCCCCGCCCCACTATTTCTTGATTCAACAATTTTATTTTGTTTTATTTTATTTTAGCTGAGCTCCTGCTACCTGTTGGCAGCTCAGCAGCAGCTCAGCTTGGGTCGTGAATGGAACCGGTGACCATGCTGCTCAGAGCTCGCACTCTTGAGCGAGCTCTTAACCAACTGAGCCACTCGGCCGGCCCCTCAACAATTTTAGACATTATCTGTTGACTTCCTGTTGTGGTAGATTATTATTTTATCTCTCTTACATTTTCTTCCCTCCCTTATTTCCCCAATATATCTATACCATATTTATGGTTAAAAGTACATTCAGAGTTTCCATAATTTTGAAGATACATTACTATTTTTGTTACCAAGCTAAACAGTATACCATAATTACATTTTCTTTTTTTTATATAACTTTTTTTCCCCTTGAAGGTAATACTTATCTTATTCTTTTCATCTATTTCATTTAATTTTTAAAAAGTGTCTGGCTGAGTCTTCCACACTCTTCACTCACTCTCTACAGTACCCCATAACATCATTTCCCACAGGTCAAACCTCTTAAGTAAACATATCCCTTTCCGGTTTCCCTGGCGCCATCCTTCCTGGAAGCCTGGTCTCACTCTCCTCTGAAGGAACAGCTGCATGGCTGTCATCATTCCTGGGCATTTCCTAGGCCTGTCTCCTTTCTTGGAGCCCTTGTCTCCTGGATTCCTTGCCTTCCTCTCTTTCTTTCCTATCACCAGATGGAGAAGGACATCTGGTAGCTTCTAAGACTTGACACATCAGAAAATGTCTCTTCTGTTTTCATGCTTCATTCATAGCTTGGCTGGACATATGATTCTAGATAAAAAATTGTTTTGCTCGGAGTTTTATAGGCATTGCTCCATTGTTTTTCACTTTGATTCTTTATCTTCCGTAAGTGGCTTTTTATTTTTTCCTCTCTGAAAGATTTTAGAATATCTTTATCTCTGATGTGAAATTTTATACAGCTAAGCCTTGTTTGAAGTAATCTTTTAAAATTCACTGCATTGTATGTGTTAAATTCCTGTTTTTTATATTATACTATAATTATGTAAGATTTATTGGAGGGAAGTGGGTGAAAGGCATATGGAGCATTCCTGTACCATCTTTGCAGCTTCCTATGAATCTATCATAATTTCAAAATTAAAAGTTAAAAAAATATAAATAGTGATATCATGGAAAATGGCAGAGGTGGACACTCCAAGAATCAGTCCCTTCAATGAAACAATCAATGAACTGGCAAAAATTGACAGAATCAACTTTTGTAGAATTCTGCATTCTAATCAAATAGTTAAACCAAGTAGGGAAGTGGTTAATGAATTTTAATTAACCTACCCAGCAGATTTTGGACTTGCCAGCCTCCATACACACACAGACATACACAGACACACACACACATACACACACACACACACACATACACATATGTATTCTATTGGTTCTGTTTCTTTACAGAACCCTAATACACTATTTAAGCTTAATTAGTATCAATTCAAACTAGACTTGTATGAATTAAAGATGTTAATTATAATCACCTGTAAGAAAATAAAAAGACATACAGAAAAGGAAAAAAAGGGGAATCAAAATGGTATACTAGAAAAAAAATCAACCAAACACAACAGAAGTTAGTGTGGAAAGAATTCAGGTACAAAAAGCTATGAAATTTATATAAAACAAATACAAAATGTAAGAAGTTAGTGCGTCTTTAGCAGTAATTACTTTAAGGTAATGGTTAAATTCACCAATTAAAAGAAAAAAAATTGGCAGGATAGATGAAAAAACATGATCCTACTGCTGTCTATGAAAGACTGACTTTAGATGCAAAGACACAGATCGTTTGAATGTGAAAGGAGGGAAAAAGATATTCCATGTGAATGGTAACCAAAAGAGAGCTGGGTGGCCATACTAATATCAGAAGAAAAAATAGACTTTAAAAAATTGTTATAAGAGACAAAGGACAATTTATATTGATAAGAGGGTTAAATCATCAAGAAGATAAAAGTTATAACCATAGACACACAAACTATAGAACACCATAATATACAAAGTAAACTTTAGCAGAACTGAAGGTGGAAATAGACAATGCTACAATAGTTGGAGATTTCAATAATCCACTTTCAATAATGGATAGAACATCTGGACAGAAAAGTAATAAGGAAATTGAGAACTTGAATAATACAATAAACTAACTTGATCTATTAGGTCGTCGGAAAAGTCATGACACATTTTTGCAATGAAAAACATAGAAAAATACGTCATGACTTTTCTGACGACCCAATAACAGGCATATATAGAATAGTTCACCCAGTAACAGCAGAATACACATTATTCTCAAGAGCACATGGAATATTCTCCAGGATAAACCATATATTAGGCCAAAACACAAATCTCAGTAAGTTTAGGAAGACTTAAATCAAACAATGTATCTTTTGTGATCATAATGAAATGAAATTAGAAATCAATAGTATAAGGAAAACTGGAAAATTCACAAATACATAAAAATTTAAAAACATACTTGTAACAACCAGTTCTTCAAAAAAATATACGATTGTAAAATATTTTGAGATGAATGAAAATGAAAACACAATATATGAATATGTATGAGATGAAGTGAGAGCAATGCCCACAGGGAAATTCATAGTTACAAACACCTACATTAAAAAAGAGGAAAGATCTCAAATCATTAACCTGACTTTAAGGACCTAAAATTGAAGAAAAACTAAACCCATGGCTCACAGAGGGAAAGTAATGATGAAGATTAGAGAGGAGATAAAACAGAGACCAGAAAAACAATAGGCAGAATTATTGAAACCAAAAGTTTTCATTGAAAAGATAAAAAAATTGACAAGTCTTTAGTTAAACAGACCAAGACAGAAAAGAGGATTCCTGGTTAAAAAAAAAATCAGAAATGAAAGTGGGGACATTTCTATAGACCTTACAGAAAGAAAAGGATATGAGAGAATACTATGAACAATTATATACCAACAAATTAGATAACCTAGATGAGATGGACAAATGCCTGATTAAAAAAGATAGAAAATCTCAACAGATCTATAACAGTAAAGAAACTTAATCAGTAACTGAAAACCTCCCAACAAAGAAAAGTCCAAACCTTAATTAGAATGAACATCAATCCTTTGCAAACTCTTCCAAAAATAATGAAGAGAATACTCCCTTACTCATTCTGTGGGACCAGTATTACCCTGATACCGAAGTTAGACAAAGACACTCTCAGACCTCAGAAAATAAAACTACAGACCAATACCCCTTATGAATATTAATGTAAGAGTCCTCAACAAAATATTGGCAAGCTCAATTCAATAGCATATTAAAAGGATATATACCATGACCAGTGGAATTTATCCCAGGAATGCAAGGATGGTTCAACATACAAAAATCAATCAATGTTATATGGCTCAGTAATAGAACTAAGGGAAAAATCTCATCTGATCATCTCAGTGCAGAAAAAGTATTTAACAAAACATAACACTCTTTCATGATAAAAATACAATTTTGGGAATAGAAATAGAAATTCTATAAATATTTTAGGAACGGAAATAGAAGGGTACTGCTTCCACTTGATAAAAAGCATTTTTGAAAAACCACAGCTAACATCCTACTTAATGGTGAAAGACTGAAATCTTTCTCCATAAAATCAAGAATAAGACAAAGATGCCCACTGTCACCACTGCTATTTAACATTGTCGAGGTACTGTATGACTCATGGAGGTAATGGTCTAAAAACTGTCATGAAGGGAGTTCTGTTCTACAGGGAAACCTGGAATTTGTGGTTTTCAAAACCACATTTTTGAAACAGGAATAAGTGTGTCCGAATGGATAGACTGTCTTGAATCCTCTACAATGACTAGGGTGCACAGAGTCCCAGTATAGTTTTGGAGGAAGATTGCTTTTTAGGGCCGGGACAGTTGTAAATCTATTATTTGGCCACTTCAAATTTTTGATGGTGTAGAGTAAAATCAAGCATAGTTATTTGCTGGATTTTTTTATTCTCCTAGGCTTTCCATTATACATTTTTTTCTTGAGAGGGTAAGCCATTAAGAAAGCAGTAGTGATTATTTTCAAAATTTGTTTAGTCTAAAATTGTTTGGCTTTGTAACTTTCATTTATGTCTGGAAATGGATTAAATATTTATTTGTACAACTCTTTTCTATTTGGAATTCAGCATAAGCACAAAAGCAAATGTTGTATGATAAAATATCATGAAAGCTGGGTGCAGGTAGCCACGTGAAATTTAACTTGGATTTCCAATTTGAGAAAATATTCAAAAGCTCAATTTTAATCATACAGTATTGTTTCATAATGAATCTGTCAACATCGCTGTGGCATTGATGTTCAGTAGGTGCCCCCAGCATCTGGAAGGTAGCCTCATTTTCTGAGATGCCCCCTAGCAGAGGTGTTAGAACATAAGCGTGATGGCACCTGACAGAGGACTTCATCTCACCTGTTTAAATGTGGACACAGCCGCTTGGGAGGTGCCCAGTGCTATTCTCTCTGCAGGGTTGTGAGGCCTTGGAGTGGGTGATGGCTGACCTAACACAGAGTTGGAGGGCCTTGCAGCCTAGGCCTGTGCCAGAATGTGAAGCACTGGTGACACCGGGCCTTCGTGCTCCCTGTGCCCAGGACACAGAGACATAGGCTGAGCAGCAAGTCAGTGGACATTCATCATCCACACTAGGCTGTGGAGCTGGACACGCTTGCTCTACACTTGGTTTGTCAGAAGGAACATTTGTGATTCGTGCAGCCTAGAGACACATAGGAAAGGGACTCTAGAAAGGGAGTGAATTTGCTGCATCTTGGCCTGTGGCTTACCTTTCTTTTTCTGGTGGAAAATTTTTTGTTTGTTTGTTTACTAAACAAGAATTTAAATCTTTAAATTAATTTAAATCTTTGATATCCAAAATATCAGCATGAAAAAGGGAATGGCTTTCTCACACTCTATAACCGCCCAACCCTCAAACAGAAGTTTCTTGTGGGTTTCAAGCTTCATGTTTGCTGTGATCATATACCACGGATCTTCCCCTTGGCTTTCTCAGAAAGAATGCTGTTTCACAGGGCTGGCAGAGTGTTCTTAAACATTAGAGCCTGACATTGGCTTTGGGAGCTTGGTAACACTACTGATTTCAGGCTGTCATCCCCAGGGGATCTGCCAGGTCCTGGTCATGGGGCTCACCAGGCTGGGGCACTGACTCTTCCATCCAGTGCTGGGTGTGGAACCTTTGCCTGCTGTTCTGCTGCTGACCAGCTAGTACGAAAGTTTCCTGCTCTACAAACGTCACAGCTGTTCTGCAAGCACACTTAATTTATTTAACAGATTTCATTATCTTCCATTAACCACAGCCCTTAGAGTTAATTTAGGAGATGGGTTTTTAATGACATGTATATAGCAAGTAACATAAAGCATCCCTATTTAATTTTAGTTTCTGAACATGAAATGGGATACAATTTTCCTTATTTATGTTTTAACCAAACCAAACCGTTTAGTTTTTTAGAGGAGAAATAAGAATTAGAAAAGGCTAGTTATTTTGATAATGTCATAGTACTGGCCTAAGGTTTTATTATTTTTCCAAAAGCATAGAAATAAATCCAGAATTCTGCTGCCTTTCCTTCATTTCCAGTGTTATATCCCTGTGATTGTGGTCCCTGAGCTTGGTAGGAACAATGTCCTAGTTATTGTGTGAACTCTTCAGATAAACCAGTAGTGGATAATGTTCAGGAGAAGTCTACATATTCCCTTGGAAGCTGGGCTTGCCAGTGCTGTGAGGCTATCAGGCCATCCTGAGGATTGTTTCTTGGTGCTTGCTTTCTGGTTAGGCAGCTGCTGCTGTGCCGTGACTGTGGACGCGGTACTAGGGGCTCTCTGGAGTCAGAGGCTTCTGTTCTTATAGGAAAAGTAATGACACTGAATATTCTTTAAAGACTCTTCCACCCATGGCATTAGAACCAACTATTAATACTGTATTTGTCTGATTTGAGCAAGTGACTTTTTGACTTCTAAAGAGTGGGTGACTGTCTGCCTCCAGCATTTCTGTTCTCACGTTTAGGAAGGGGTAGGCATGCTTTGATACAGCAGTTAACTGCTGGGTGTTTCTTTTAAGAGTTATATATATATATATATATATATATATATATATATATTTTTTTTTTTTTTTTTCCTGAGCAGTCATCCTTAGCAGATACTTACGATTGAGCCCGAGTGAATGTCCAATATATTAAGAACAGATTTTCATAGGTTCTGTTACAACTTCACTGTCCAAAGAGGAGTCAGGGTTATTCTGGTGACTTTGGGGGCTAAGGAGAGTGCCCTTTGTGAGCCAGCCATGGGATTGTAGGTATGAGAAGTAACCTGGGCAGGTCACATGGCCACTTAGCTGCGGTTTCCTCATCTGTAAAATGCCCACCTCAAATGACTGAACCAGAGAGAGATGTGAAGCACCTCAGTGCAGACATGGTCTATTGTGCTGTGACTGCCAGTGCTGGATGTCACTGGGTTGTGGAATCCCTTGGGGAGACTACTGGGCCAGGCTGGAATTAGGAACACTGGGCTTCATCAATAGAACATGCTTTTTTAGCACGGGTATGTTTTTTTTTAACTTTTATAATTACCAGTAAGAGTTTTTATAATCAACAGTAAAAGAGACAAGTAGTAAGAAATTAGTGAGTACACACTCACTCAATATTAATTTGGATTTTGAGTCTTGACTTCTCATCAGGTTCAATAATTGTATTTTCTGCCTTTACAGGACAGTTTGCTTAGGGCAGGGGTTGGCACACTACAGCCTGTGAGCTAAAAATGTTTGTATTTTTAAAGGGTTGTAAATAACAACCCCTCCCCAACACAGAAGAGAATGTGACAGACTGTAAGAGGCCCAAAAAGCCTCAAATATTTGCTATCTGGCCCTATACAGAAAAAGTTTCTGTAAAGCTGACCCCTTTCTTAAAGATTCTACCAAATCTCTCAATTAACATTAATAGAACAAAATTTGGTCTCTTCCACCAAACTGCTTTCCTTTCCTCCATTTCTAATTAGCGCTACTTCCATGTCCCAAATGCAAAAACCTGAGTTGACTTCTTCCTCTTGCTCCCTCTGTAGCCATTTGGAAACCAAATACAGTATTCCTATGAAAGGTCTCATATCAATTCTGTCTTCTCGTTTTCACTGTCCCAGTCTGCTTCAGGTCCTTGCCTGGGGTAGACAGCTTCCAAGACGGCCCCCAAGGAGGCTGCCTCCTGGTGACCAAGGCCTGCACATGGTCTCCTCTACACTGAGCAGGGCTGACCTGTGGGGGTCAATGGACTACTGTGGAATATTCCATGATTGTGTGTGACTTTCCAGGCCAGATCATAAAAGACACTGCAGCTTGCACCGTGCTCACTCTCACATCACTTGCTCTGGGGCAAGCCAGCTGCCATGTCATGAAGATACTGGAGGAGGCCGACAGAGAGGACATGTGAGGAGCCATCTTCTGGCTCCAAGGAAGCAACCTGCAGCCCCAGCTGACATCTTGACTACAACCTCATGAGAGACCCCAGGCCAGAACCACCTAACTAAAGCTGCTCCTGATTTCCTGACCCATAGAAACTTATGAGACAATAAATTTTTATTGTTTAAAGCCATAGAGTTTGGGGGTAATTTGTTACATAATAATAGATAACTAATACTTCTCATACGCTAAATTTGTACCTTCTAACTGGTCTCCCTTTCATTCTGTTCTACTTCTTGTCAAATTACTCAAAACTAATCCTATCATAACCTTCCTTGATTAAAAAGTTAAAGAGGTTTCTCATTCTTTTTCTGGAAAAAAGTAAAAACCAAGGCCTAAGCATTGGCCTAGATGATTCTAATACAGTTGGTCATCAGATTGTACTTTGGGAAATCCTGGGTCCTCTCCCTCCTCTGAACCCACCTTAAAATCTACTTGCATGAAGTTGTTCTGACACTGGCTCACAGTTCACTATAAATTCCTAGAATTTTATATTGTCTTTATCTGTTCACATATGTATTTCTCTGACCAGCTTAAAGTTGTTTAGGAGCCAAGAAGAGATGTTTACTTTGCATGCAGTTCTGGGTATTCATTAAATGCCGTTTTTTGAGCTGAGGACTGGATTCAAAATCATAGCAGTTAGTAGGGAGGGCAACTGGAAATGCAGCAGGGTTATGAGTGCAACTTGAAGTGGAGAGACCTCAGGTTTGATGCTTGGCTAATGGTTTGACCTTGAGCAAATGATACCCTTGTTAGTCCTGTTTCTCATCTGTAAAAGAGGATCTTAATATTACTTACTTCAGAGAATTAAAGAGTGAGGGTGCTTGGCACAGTGTCTGATACAGAGTAAGTGCTCAGTAACTGGTAGTTATCAAAATATTTTCTAAATTAAGTACTAACAGCAACACTCAACACAGAATACCAAATATCATAAAGCTTCATATCGTTCCTTATTTTCTTTTATTGGCCAAGTGTATTAATATGACAAATTTGAAATAGTTTAATGTTTTTTTATTTCAGCCTAGTTTTCACATACATTTTAATCAAAATGTTATGATTACTAGTAAGAGTTAATTACCATATGGTAAAAGTAGTAAAAATTAATGAGTATGAAGTCAGTACTGATAAACATACCCCATACATTTATGTAGCCACTTCAATTAAAAGTCTCCAGGGTCTGTACATCTGCACGTCAATTTTTATAATGGAAAAAAGCTGGGTCAGGGAGGCAGGGATGTGCAGTGACTCCACCCAGGAGCTCTGAAAGTGGAAGAGCACCCGGAGAGGAATGTGTGATGAGTGGTATTTACAAGAGTGAGGTAGGAACCCCACACTGGCAAGTAGGTTTTCTGCGAGCTCCAAGTCAACTGTGCTAACAGCATGAGCTGCTGACTCAAGCTGCTGTCTTCTAATTACCTACTTTAGGGCTGCAGTGATTTGTTGATTTAGAATTGTACTCCTGAATTAAAGGAAAAACACAAGGGCTGTATGTGGCATTTATCTCTTAATGAACACAGACAACACATTATGTCAATCGTTTTGAAGACATTTTGATGGTTCCATCATTGTATTTATTTATTCTTATTTCCATATTGAACTGGCTCATTCATTAATTAATTCACTCTATAGACATTTATTGAGCACCCCTTACATTCCAGTTATCTTTCCAGAATCTATGGATGTGGCAGTGAGGAAATGTGACAAAGATCCCTATGTTCATGGAAAAATGTAGTAGGATGTTAGGTGCTATGTGCAATGGAGAAAAAGAAAATGTAGACAGGAGTAAGGAGTAGGTAGTGTTATAGAGAGATACGAAAAGTAGAAGTTATTTAAGGCAGCTGCTTGGAAGGTAGAGTAGGCACATTTCATTGAGCCACATGAAGCAGAACCAGGGAGTAAACAATGGGGGTAAATTACGTGAGGAATGAACTTCCTAACTGTTGGGCCTGTTCAGTGATGGAACTTGGCATAGAATAAGTGTCTGCGTGGCCCTGGGCATATATAAATAGAACTGAGAGCTTGCCACTGGCTGGAGGGTGAACTGAATATCTTCTTGGATCACTTTCAGCTCCAAAAGTCAATAGTACAGATCAAATTTGGTGGAAAATAGAGATCAGGAAGTGATGGAGTCTACTGCATTAAAGGCCAAAGAGATAAACTACTTGGCTGGGGACCCCATTACTACCCTGGGAGGTATATATTGGGTTGTTGGAAAAGTCATAACGTATTTTTTCTGTTTTTTGTTGAAAAAATGTGTCATGACTTTTCTGACAACCCAATCTTTTGGGGACTGCCTGTAGCTATGGTAACTATTTCTTAGACCAAGCTGGATGACATGAGTTGTCCATGTTTTTGTTTCCTTTCTTTCTTTCTTTCCTTTTTTTAAAAAAGATTTTATTGGGGAATCAGGGGAAGGAGAACAGACAAGTTGCTGTTGTTTTGTTCTTCAGTCTAGTTGTGGAGGATGTTGCTTCACTGGCCCAAGCTGGCACATCATTGCGCTTTTCCCGGGCGAGGCAGATCAGTCGCCGGCCTCTGGACGGCCGCTCACGGCGGCTGCTGGCCGCTCACGCTGGCTGCCGGCTACACATGGTAGCTTATGGCAGCCCACTGCAGCAGGGGACTGCAGCTTACGCTGTCGCTGGCGACCCACAGCAGCCCAGCTCCAGATTGAGCGTTGTTCAGCATCTTAGCTGTAGAGGGCAGTGTCACTGGCCCTCATATGTGGGATCCAAACCAGGGCCCTCTGGCATCCCAAGCCAGTTCTTAACCAATGCACCACCCAGCCGGCCCTGTTTCCTTTCTTATTTAAATGGAAGGTTTTAATTTTTTAATTTTTATTTTTTTCTGCCCCCTCTCCCCTCTCCCCCACACCTCTGAGTCGTTGTTCTCAGTCTAGTTGTGGAGGACGCTGCTCTCTGGCCCATGTTGGTGTTATGATCATTGTGCTGAGGCAGTCGGTCGCCAGCTGTCGGCAGGCTACTCTCGGCGGCTCACGGCAGCTTTTCTGGATGCCAGCTACTCACGCTTGCTACCAGCCACGGCTCACGGTAGCTTACGGCAGCCCCTGGCAGCTCACACTGGCCGCCAGTCACTCATGGCAGCCCAGCTCCAGTTCCAGCCGTTGTTCACAATCTTAGCTGTAGAGGGCGCAGCTTACTGGCTCATGTGGGAATCGAACCAGAGACCCTGTTGCTCAGAGTTTGTGCTCCAACCAACTGAGTCACCTGGCCGGCCCCTGCAGTTTTCCTTTTTAACTTTGAGAAATGGATTCAGGTTCTTTATAGCAATTAGTAAAACTGAATTTGCCTCCCAAACTTTCAAATAAACGCAGCATATTTTGCACTTTTGTTTGCGATCACTTAATACGAGGCCTGACAATTACATTCACGAACTCATCCTAGAATAAGTGCTACATATCTCATTATTGAATATCAGTATGGTCACCTTTGAAGTACTCCCCTTGGGAAGCTATGCACTGATGCCAGCACCGAGTCCACTCTTCAAAGCAATTTTTGAACTCTTTTTCTGGAAAGGCCATCAGAGCTGTCATCATATTACCCTTAATGTCCTAAATGTCATCAAAATGTCTTCCTTTCAATATTTCTTTTATCTTTGGGTAAAGAAAGAAATCATTGGGGGCCAGATCAGGTGAGTAGGGAGGGTGTTTCAATACAGTTATTTGTTTACTGGCTAAAAACTCCCTCACAGACAGTGCCGTGTTAGCTGGTGCATTATCATGATGCAAGAGCTATGAATTGTCGGCGAAAAGTTCAGGTTGTCTAACTTTGTCATGCAGCATTTTCAGCACTTCCAAATAGTAAACTTGTTGTTTGTCCAGTTGGTACAAATTCATAATGAATAATCCCTCTGATAACAAAAAAGTTTAGCAACATTGTTTTGACTTGATTTGGACTGACGGAACTTTTTTGGTCATGAAGAATTGGCTGATTTCCATTGTGCACTTTGATGCTTTGTTTCAGGGTCATATTGGTACACTCATGTTTCATCACCAGTGATAACACGGCCCAAAACATCGTCTTGCCTCTCCAAAAGGTCTTGGCAAACTTTGACTCTCCTTTGCTTTTGTTCATCGGTGAGCTCCATCAGGATCATTTTTGCACACATCTTTCTCATGCCAAGATTTTCGGTTAAGATTTTCCTGTTTCTTTATTGATGTTTACTTGATCTGCTGTTGCCTTCCAGCTACGTCCTCGACTGCCCCGTCCATCCCCACACCAACCCCTGACTTAATGAGTTCATAAAGAAGTGTCTCAGAATACTGAGACCTGGTGGAATGATATCAGTAAAGCTTCCTCAAGGGGGTGTTTCGGAATGCCGAGACCTGATGGAATATCGGTTATCTCCCTTACCTTTATGGTCGCAGTACAGCGATGCCATCCTGGGGGTTGTGTGTGTGAGAGTATGAAGGCACAGCACGTGTTGGAATACAATGGGGCAGGTTGATGGAAAACAGCCATAAGGCATGTAGCACACGGACTTTAGAATAAACAAGTTTCACCTCTTTGAAGTTTCTCAATAAGAGCTACGTGTTGGCCCGATTCGGAGCTCAGTCCCTGAGAGGCTGTAGCCTCTTGGCCCCGCTTTAACTCTGTACTTGACTCTTGTGCTTCTTTAACCCTGCGCCACCCCTCTCACTCCCCACCCCTTGCTGCGCAGGTCGCGGCATCTGGTGCCCCAATGTGGAGGCACAAAGAGGGAAGGAAGACTCTGAGTCTACGGAAGTTTTCATGGCAAAGAGCCTGGGAAGGTGTCATGACAACTACACAGTAGGGGAGATCCCGGAGAATTGAACCAGGGTAAAAGGGGAATTAACTAAACTTTTGTGTGAAAGAGTGTGAATGTGTGAGTGATTGACTATAGTTCCACGGCTTAAGCTACAGAACTTGTTTGGGCTCTAATCTGCGATTCCGTGGTTACATCATAAGGCAAAACGGTGACTTGGCGCTCAGCTGTGTTGAACAGACCCGGGGTTTATATGGGTGGGTGCACCATTGCAAAGACGGACCTTAAAGTCCCGCGAGGGACGCTGCCAGACGGGCATCTAAGTGAACTTTGAGTGAAACTTTTTCCTTTCTCTCTTTTTACTAACATGGGAAATGTTAATAGACAATATAGACCTTATATCTACTTACTGAAGCAGCTTATTTTAAAAGGAGGGACTAAAGTCTCAAAAAAGATATTGGAGGGACTTTCAAAGGTTGTAGAGCCTCATTGTTCCTGGTTTCCTAACTTAGGGACGTTGGACTTAGAGCCATGAGATGCTGTAGGCAGAGACCTTAGTGAGGTACAGCATCAGGGAGTTTTACTGCCAGCCACAATTTGGGATATGTGGCGGTTAGTCCAATCAGTTTTAGAACCTTTGCAAACTGACACAGAAGACGAAGGGGAAGACAATGATCAGGGTTGTAAAAAACAAAAAGGAAATTCTGAGGAAAATGAAAACCAAGAGGAAACTCCAGAGGAAAGGGAGAAAGATTCTTTAGAGGCACCCACATTTGTCCCCAAATCGTTACATTCATCTTTGGGAGACTGTTTGGAAAACTACAATTCACACCCTACTCCTTTACCTCAGTTTCCGCCTCTGCTGCTGCCTTCATTTACGGCGCAGAAATGAAACGTCTTAGAAAACCACCCAAAAGCAATAATCCTTTTCTTTCTGCTGCCTGTGCACCTCCCTTGCCAAAAGGAGATTTGGATGCTTTGACATTCCCTGTTGTCATTCAGGAGCATATCGCCCCTAATGCAGACTACCCTAACGAAATCCATGAAGCTAGATATGAGCCCTTTTCTTTCAAATTACTTAAAGGTTTTAAACAAGCAGTAATTCAATTTGGTCCAACATCACTTTATACCATTGGCCTTATTGGAGGCATTGCTGACAGAAATCAGTTAATACCAGTAGATTGGAATGCTATGGCTAAAATGTGCCTCTCGTCCTCCCAATTTTTTACAATTTAAAACATGGTGGATTGATGGTGCAGAAATTCAGGACAGACAAAATCAGACTCATAATATTGATATAACCAAAGATCAGTTACTAGGAAATGGTGATTGGACAGATACTCAAGATCAATTAGGAATGGAAGATCAGGCTCTAGCTCAGCTCAAACGAATTTGCTTGATGGCATAGAAAAAAAAAAAGAAATGGAAGGTAAAGCCCCATCCTCTTTTCAGAAAATTTTACAAGGTCTTCAGGAACTTTACTCTGAATTTATTGCCCGCTGGCAGGATGCTATAAATAAACAGGTCACCAATTCACAAGCGGCTGATATAATTTTACAAATTATGGTTCATGATAATGCTAACGAGGATTGTAAAAAGGCAATAGGAGCTCAAAAAGGAAAAACAGATGCATGGGATATCTTCGTTTATGTCAAGGAGTAGGAACAGAACAGTTTAAAGCTACCATGCTTGCTCAGGCTATTACTGGGTTAACAGTAGGAAAAAACAAATTTCCAGGCACTTGCTACAATTGTGGAAAATCTGGTCACACTTGAAAGGAGTGCCAAAAGAAAAACAGAAACAGCTCCCACCTACCTAATACTTCTGCTCCTATGGGACCTAAATAACCTTGGTTATGTCTGAGGTGCCAAAAAGGAAATTACTGGGCATCTGAATGTAGATCGGTTTTTCACAAGGGTAGAACTCCTCTTCAGGGAAACAGGAAAAGGGGCCAACCCAGGCCCTGACAACAACTGGGGCATATGAGACACCGGCTGTTCCTCAGAACTACCAAGCTGTGCCTCCCCCAGACTTTCAGTACAACAATTAAGTCCCGCTACCGAGGGAAGTGCCGCAGTAGACATTTGTACAGCACAAGTATTTTATTACTTCCTGGAGAGTCCCCTCTCCGCGTAGCTATAGGAGTTTTGGGGCCAATTCCCCCAAATACTGTTGGACTTCTCCTTGGTAGCTCTAGCTTAACTTCCAAGGGAGTCACTGTCCATACAGGTATAATTGATTCTGATTATGAAGGAGAGATTCAAATTATAATGTCTTCCTCAGTTCCCTGGTCAGCTAAAAAAGGAGAATGGATAGCGCAATTACTCCTGCTCCCGTATACCCTCCCAGAAAAAAAGGGATGCAGAAAAGGGGAACTGGAAGTTTTGGAAGTACAGGACAGGCAGGTATTTTTCTGGCACAAAAAAAAATCTCAGGAATTTGTCCTGTTTGTCAAATTGAAATCCAAGGCAAAAAATTCAAAGGTCTTTTAGACACTGGAGCTGATGTTTCCATAATCAGTTCTCAAGAATGGCCAAAAGGCTGGAAGGTACAGGAGTCTGACATTAACATTGTTGGAGTAGGCAGAGCCTCAGGTTTATGGCAGTGTCTGCATTCTTCCTTGCCTTGGGCCGGAAGGTCAACAAAGATTTTTTTTTTT
>NW_017732085.1:637803-645606 GCF_001890085.2 Hipposideros armiger
CTGGCATCCCAAGCGAGTTCTTAACCAATGCGCCACTCGGCCGGCCCCAACAAAGATTTTTACAACCCTATGTTGCTGACATTCCAGTCAATTTATGGGGTCGAGATTTACTTACACAATGGGAGGCAGAAATTTGGATCCCTCCCAGACAGTATCGCCCCGCAAAGTCAAAAGGTGATGAATCAAATGGGATTTCAGCCAGGAAAAGGGTTAGGAAGATTTAATCAGGGAATTACTCAGCCTATTCAGCCTTCATTACAGCAGGGAACAGAAGGACTAGGTTATAAGTCAGACCAGCAAAAGCCTTTTTTATGGGGGCCACTGTTGCGGAGCTATGAACTCCTGTACCTCTTAAATGGACTAATAGTAAGCCTCTCTGGATAGAACAGTGGCCCCTCTCTCTGGAAAACTTAGAGGCCTTAACAGAATTAGTACAGAATCAATTAGAACAAGGTCATATAGAACCTTTTATTAGTCCCTGGATCTCTCCAGTATTTGTCATTAAGAAAAAAAATCAGGAAAATGGCAAATGCTCACAGATCTCAGAGCTGTATATGCTGTTATAGAGCCCATGGACGCATTGCAGCCTGGACTCCTACAACCTACTATGATCCCCAAAAATTGGCCTTTCATAGTTATTGATTTACAGGGTTGTTTTTATACAATCCCTTTACATCCTCAAGATTGCCCTCAATTTGCATTTTCAATTCCCTCAACTAACAATAAAGAACCTATGAGGAGATATCAGTGGAAGGTACTTCCACAGGGAATGCAAATAGCACAACCATTTGTCAGCTTTTTGTAGCTCAAGCTCTTATACCAGTAAGAACTGAGTTTTCTGATTGTTATATCATTCATTATATGGATGACATACTCTGTGCTGCATCCTCAAAGGAGCAGCTGGCTGCATGTTTTGAATTACTTAAAAAGCAGCTTGATTTAGCAGGACTTTACATTGCTCCAAATAAAATTCAAACAACCACACCGGTACAGTATTTGGGTGCTGTTGTGGACAGACTGTCTATCAGACCTCAAAAAGTTCAAATCAGAAGAGACCAGGTTTCTACTTTAAATGAGTTACAAAAATTATTAGGAGATATTAATTGGCTACGTCCTCACTCTAGGTGTTCCTAACTATGCTCTCAGTAATTTGTTTGGCCTTTTACGAGGACCTCCAAGGCTCGATAGTCTTTGCAAATTAACCCCTCAAGCTAATCAGGAATTAGAATTTGTTGAGCAAAAAAATACAAGAAGCTCAAATACAACGTGTGGATCCCTGTCAACCTTTACAGATTTTAATTTTCTCTACGCCACATTCGCCTACAGTGGTTATTGTACAACAAGATGATCTGGTTGAGTGGCTTTTTTTACCTAACAATTTTGTTAAATCTCTTCCTACCTATGTGGAGTTAATTTCTGAACTCATATCAAGAGCTTGGACCAGAGTCCTTCATCTTAATGGGAAAGAGACTAATCAAATTGTAGTTCCTTTTAAGAAACAACAAATATCTCATTTGAATACTCATGCTGAGTGTTGGCAAATTGCCATTAGTGACTTTTACAGGATTATTGACAATCGTTATCCTAAGAACAAATTGTTTCAGTTTCTGCAAAAAACTAATTGGATTTTACCTAAAAAACTTAGGCAGACACCTATTTCTCAGGGTCTGACAGTTTTCACTGATGGATCTAGCAATGGCAAAGCAGCAATTGTCAGTGAGAAAGGTCATCAGCTTATACACACATATTACACTTTGGCTCAATGGGCTGAGTTAGTAGCGGTATTAACTGCTTTGCAAACATTTTCTGACCCTCTGAATATTGTTTCTAATTCGGCTTATGTAGTTCATACAGTACAGAACATTGAGACGGCGTCTCTATTTTATAATTCAAACCCGTCTCTTCAAATTTTATTTAGTCAACACTAGCAGGTTGTGAGAAACCGCCAGCACCCCTTCTTTATCATGCACATTCATGTGCATACTACCCTGCTGGGTCCGATGACACAAGACAATTCGATTGCTGATTCCTTAGTGTCCAAGTTGCTGAGGAAACGTATTTTCATTCTTTAACTCATACTAATGCGGGTGGTCTGCGTTCAGGTTTCTCTATCACAAACAAACAGCCTCGTCATATAATACAGACGTGCCCATTACCTGGCAGGGGAGATACAATGATCACGAAGGTGGTTTTCCCAGGGCGAGGCTTATCCATTGCACTCCGGATGTGCTGACCCCTGCGATTTCCCCAAATGTGGGAAACTCGACTGCATAATTTGTGGTAATGGGGGACTGCGTTCGCACTCTCCCATAAAAAAATTAAAAAAATACAGACGTGCCCTACCTGTCAGATCCTTAATGCACTTCAGGAATGTCCTGAAGGAGTAAATCCTCGAGGTCTCGTTCCTAATGATATCTGGCAAATGGACATTAGTCACGTCCCCGCCTTTAGAAAATCCTCATTCGTACATGTTACTATCGATACTGCCTCTGGCTTTCTTGTGGCTACAGTTCAGACAGGTGAGACAGTAGGCCACTCTTGCTGTCATTTATTAACCTGTTTTTCTATTACGGGCCTCCCTAAGAACATTAAAACAGACAATAGGCCTGCTTACACCAGTTCTAAGTTTGCAAGCTTTTGGCCACTTGGTGTATTACTCATACCACAGGCATCCCTTACAACCCACAGGATCAAGCCATTGTGGAATGTGCTAATTCAACCTTAAAGAAACAGTTGCAAAAACAGAAAGGGGGAGACCTAAGAGAAACCCCACAGGGGCAACTGGCAAAAGTTATGTTTACTTTAAATTTTTTGAATTCATCTAGTTCAAGCATGGAACCACACCTTGGGCAAACTGCAGCTGAAAGACGTTTTCATAACAGCCCAAGGTCACTGGAAAATGTGCCCATTTGGTGGAAAGACATTCAGATTAATCAATGGCATTTAGGAACTTTAATGACATGGGGACGAGGCTTTGCTTGTATTTTTCCAGGTCCAGAAGAACGTCCTTTGTGGGTACCTGGCCGGTGTGTCAAACGGTACCATGAGCAACACACCAAAGAAAAGGAAGCCGATACGGCCAAAGATCGTGAGATATGATTGGTCCCCCGACTGGTCCAGATCGGAGTATGAGGAACCTCCAATGATTGAGATGTCTAATCTCTCGTTTCAACCAGTCTGTCCAAAGCCAACAACCTCCTCTGCATCTCGTATGGTAACCCCGCGAATGAAGAGTGCTTCTCTTCCTACCTGGGGGCAATTAAAAAAGCTAACACAAGTAGCTGAACACCGGCTGATGGAAGAAAATATTCCTAAAATAGAAACCAATATGCTAGTGTCCATGTTGGCAGTCTTCACTGTTGTAAGTTGTCTTCCACTTAGTGTTTCAACGATAATTTTACTTATTGGATTTATATACCCAATCCCCCACTATTAACTCCTGTAACTTGGAATGATGATCCTCCTCTGATTTATATCAATGATAGTTCTTGGTTCCCTGAACCTGAGGATCCAAGGGGTCTGTAATTTCCTAAGAAGGATGAAATTTTACTCTTTATGGCCACACATCCTTGGGCTATTTAAATACACCTATATGTATTGGTTCTATTCCTCCGTTTCTACCTCTTTCCAATCAAGCCTGGGCTATACCCAGTGGAAAGGAAAATGACACTTACAGGGACTTATGATCACTGGAAAAAAGATTTGTTACCCAACAAGTTAGCACTCATAACTTCCCTCCCCTGACCCCTACCTGTCCTCTAAAAAATCACTGGGATAAAAATGAATCTCGAATCTACTGGGATGAATGTCGGGGAAGCCTGTACAGGGTAGTAGTCAACAATTATGAAACCATTGTTGACTGGGGTCCCTTTGGGGCTGCCATTCGTTTCTTTTCCCGTTTAAAGTGTTCTGAACCTCAACAAATGAGGAGACAGATATCCTATTATGGCTTTCCCTGAATCACTGAGTCTCCATTTAATATTTCTATTTTTTTTAAAAGATAGGGCTCTTGCCCCACCTCAGTTAAGAATGATTAAATGTGGGCCGGCCGAGTGGAGCGTTGGTTAAGAGCTGGCTTGGGATGCCAGAGGGCCCTGGTTCAGATCCCACATATGAGGGCCAGTGACACTGCCCTCCACAGCTAAGATGCTGAACAACAGCTCAACCTGGAGCTGGGCTGCCATGAGTCACAGGTGACGGCGTGGGCTGCAGCCTCTGCTGCAGTGGGTTGCCATAAGCTACCATGTGTAGCCGGCAGCCAGCGTGAGCGGCCAGCAGCCGCTGTGAGTGGCCATCCAGAATCTGGCGACTGATCTGCCTCGCCCGGGAAGAGCTCAATGATGGTGCCAACTTGGGCCAGTGAAGCAACGTCCTCCACAACTAGACTGAAGAACAAAAGGACAGCAACTTGTCTGTTCCTCTTCCCCCAATTCCCCAGCGCTGTTCCCATCCCCCCAATTCCCCAATTAAAAAAAAAAAAGAATGATTAAACGCATCCGGAGCCCATTTCAAAGGACCTTATGGAAAGTAGCTTTAAGCATTGAACCAAATAAAATATGGACAGAAAATCTCACTAAAAATACTAATAAAAATTTATTCTTTCGGTTTGAAATGACAGAAATGCTATATTTACAAGTTTGCCTTAAAACTTTGTTTTCTTAACAGGAAAATTCACTATTAATCAGACTGCAAAAGTGGTTGAATGCCCTCAATGTCGTTTATATTTGTCTCAATCCTCAATTTTTGGAACCTCCCATGACCAGATTATGATACTGAGACAAAGACGAGGATTATGGCTCCCTGTCCAAGCCTCTAGGGTGTGGGAAGGTTCCCCAACAGTTCATGTTGTTTTACAACTCCTTCATAAGATTTTACATAGGACTAACATATTTACTGGTCTTTTAATAGCAACCATTATGGGAATAATAGCTATAACCACTGTTGCTGCTGTCCCTGAAGTAGCTCTTCACCAGACGGTGCAGACTATCCAATTTGTACAACAATGGCATGAAAATGCTGGCAAAACTTGGAATCCAGACGATTAGAATTGATCAAGAAATCAGCATACGATTAGCTGATTTAGAAACAACTGTTTCTCTTGAAGACCAGTTAGAAAGTCTCTGTATCATGATTACCTTAAAATGTGATTGGAATGTTTCCACTTACTGTATAACTCTTTTCTTACAATGAGACACGTACCCTGTGGTCGGAGGTACAAGCTCATCTCTTGGGACATATACCCAACCTGACTGTAGATATCCTACAGTTGCAACAAGAAGTGGATCAAATGTCTTCTGCTAATCTCCAGCTCCTCCCAGGAGAGAACGTCCTTTCCGCCGCTGCAGGACTCTGTACTCTAAAGCCCCTTACTTGGGTGAAAAGTCTAGGTGGAGGACTTGCCAGTGCTCTTATACTTTTATTGATTATTCTATTATTGTTTTGTTTAGTCATCAGATGTGGACAACAAGCCCTCTGGCGGGCAATAGATGAAGAAACTGCAAAGTCTGTGTTTCTCCTTCTGCAAAAACAGAAAGGGGGAGATGTTGCCTTACTTCTACGTCGACGCCCTGCCCCCCTCAACTCCTGACCTAATGAGGTCACGAAGAAGTGTCTCAGAATGCTAAGACCCGATGGAATGATATCAGTAAAGCTTCCTCAAGGGGGTGTTTCGGAATGCCGAGACCTGATGGAATATCGGTTATCTCCCTTACCTTTATGGTCGCAGTACAGCGATGCCATCCTGGGGGTTGTGTGTGTGAGAGTATGAAGGCACAGCACGTGTTGGAATACAATGGGGCAGGTTGATGGAAAACAGCCATAAGGCATGTAGTACACGGACTTTAGAATAAACAAGTTTCACCTCTTTGAAGTTTCTCCAGAAGAGCTATGCGTTGGCCCGATTCGGAGCTCAGTCCCTGAGCGGCTGTAGCCCCCTGGCCCCGCTTTAACTCTGTACTTGACTCTTGTGCTTCTTTAACCCTCTCGCTCCCCACCGCCCTTCCTGCGCGGGACGCGGCAGTCGGCTATGCTTCTCACAGTCAGCGGACGATTTTGATGCACAGTTTGATGATTTTTTGCAATGTTTTCATCAGTTTTGCTTGTTATTGGTCACCCTGACCTCTCTTCATCAGTGATGTGTTCTCTCCCCTCAGAAGAACGTCTAATCCATTTGTACAGTGCCATTTTCTTCATGGCATTATCCCCATAAACTTGGACTAATAAACTTGCCAAGTTTAACAAGAAATTTAATGTTTGTTCATTGCTCTAATTAAAACTCAGATATTCTCATGACAACACACAAAAACACACAACAGTGATACCACTCAGCAAGGCACTGCCATGTGTCAACACGAACACAGCTGTGAGACATTGACATACCAAGGTTATGAAACTGAGCTGTTTGTACAGTGCTGCCAATGTAAGCGCACGTTGGCAAGTTCGGAAACTTAATTGTTGATCTCATATACATAATCAGGTTTATCATCGAGACAGAGAAATAGTGTTTAGAAAGTAAGAGTGACCTTAGAGACCACCTTGTCCAATACTCTTGCTTTAAAATTGAAGAAACTGAAATGAAATGTTAAGGAACTTTTCCAATGTCAGATAGCCATTTTGCATAGTTTAGTCAGAACCATTTCAGACACTTGAAACCAGATATACTGCTGAAAAGAATCTGCCTCACTAATTACAGGCAGTTTATTTCAGTTATCAGGGTGAAAGCTCCTGGGTCCTAAAAAGTCCTTTTTGCTAGTGAATACCATTTTGTAACAGAGAGAGGTCCAGTTCTTACGATGAAGGAGGTGCATCTACCATTGGTTACACCTGGAGGAAATTTTAGGCTGTCATAGGTGTCACTTGGAGGTGGGACTATGCAGCCAGTTACGCCCACAGTGCTTATCTGAGCTTCTATTCTGTGGATCTGATTTCTGAAATGACCTTGAGATTGTGGCAGGATGACCCAAGGGGCTTTTACTTCATTATGTTTCCTTGCTTGTGGGCAAGCTGAAATTTTCTTATGGTTCTTTTCTCTTTGGGATATCTAAGCTCAAAGTTTCTTCTCCTAAAAGTAGAAGTTATTCTGTTTTGTGTTTACACATTTAGATTCTATACTGCAGTAGCTACACTGTTTAGAAGATTTACCTGTGCAGAATCTTGCTGTTCCTTCTTTCTTTTTCTCCCACATCCTTTCCTACAGAGTTAATACTGTATTTGCATAGGAACTTGATATTCAGGTTAGCACTACAGAAATCCTCAATTCCTCTTTGGCATTTCCACTCTCCTAAACACTGTTGCTCCTGGGAGGAGTTGGGATGTGACCTTCTCGGCTGGTCACCCTAGGGAAAAGGACCACGGGGGAGGTAGGCCAGGAAATGACAGACGATTCCTGCAGTCAAAAGCACCAAAGCAAAGAAAATATATACGGGCAAACTTCAAGTGAGCAAGCTTGCTCAAGGCTGTCCTTCCTTGCTAGCTACAGCCAAGGGTTTCTCCTCTTCTTCAATTCATAGAATGCCAGATTCATTAGAGCAGCTTGCAAGAGCATTACTGGTAAACAACCGACAGTGTCTGGCCTTCTAGGCAGCAAAAGAAATCCAACACTGAGTTGTGCTGAACATGGCATAGGTTCAAACATCAAGATGATTCTTTAGCTTTTAAGCCCCAGGGACATAAAGCAACTTTTTTTTTTAAAAGATTTTTATTGGGGAATTGGGGGGATGGGAACAGCGCTGGGGAATTGGGGGAAGAGGAACAGACAAGTTGCTGTCCTTTTGTTCTTCAGTCTAGTTGTGGAGGACGTTACTT
>NW_017732085.1:646411-706454 GCF_001890085.2 Hipposideros armiger
TCACGGCAGCCCAGCTCCACACTGAGCTGTTGTTCAGCATCTTAGCTGTAGAGGGCAGTGTCACTGGCCCTCATATGTGGGATCCGAACTGGGGTCCTCTGGCGTCCCAAGCCAGTTCTTAACCAACGCACCACTCAGCCGGCCCAGATACATTCTAAATATACAAATTATACATCATACACATTTTAATGAAATGAGCCAGAATAAATAGTAGTGCAAATTCAATCTGCCAGGTAATTGCACCCAACCATTTAATTAGTGTAGGCAGAGTTTTCAATTAAGTTGGCTCATAGCTATTAGCTATTAAACATTTTTCGGAGATGTGTCTAGTCCCAGGTGTTTAGCTGACAAGAGGGAAGAAGGAGCACACTCTTTATGAGTTTTATAATGAACCTCTCTCTCTCTCTCTCTCTCTCTCTCTCTCTCTCTCTCTCTGTGTGTGTGTGTGTGTGTACTTGCAGAGTACTTGCAGAGTACAAGTGTGTGTACTTATGCAGAGATAACAAATCTGGAGTCTCTAAACACATCATATGGGCAATCAAGCCCTTTCTTAGGGGCTGCCTTTATGAAATTCTAGACAATGATGATTTACAACTATATATATTTTCCTCCTCTGGGGCTGGAGGGGGAAAAGAAAGATATATTTAACTAAAGGTTACGCAAAGCTGTCCCCTTCTATGGTACATCAAGTTTCTGTATCTCTGGAATCCAAAAAGGCATGAGGCATGGATTCTGACTTAGACTGAGAAAGTCAGTGCACATTTGGATTACGATCTGGACACACGCAAAAATGTCTTGTTATACACATTTCACAGAGAAAGTGCAGGGGAAGGAGATCTTAAAATATGTCTGGCAAATAAGGGAGTAGCTTGTGTATATAAATATCAAACTCTGTACATGTAATATTTAAGATATGTAAATACCTTAAATGATGGTCTCTACTTAGTTAACATAAAACATAAAAACTTTCCTAAGTTTAGGGCCGGCTGAGTGGCTCAGTTGGTTAAGAGCTTGTTCAAGAGAGCAAACTCTGAGCAACAGGGTTGCCAGTTCGATTCCTGGCCTGAGCTGAGCTGCCGCTGAGCTGCCAACAGGTGGCAGAAAGGCTCATCTAAAAAACCAAACCAAAACAAAACAAAACTTTCCTACGTTTATTCTGGATTTAACCTTACTATTTTTTTCTCAAGCAATTTAAGTGCAATAACAACATCAAGGGACATTTTAGGACTATATCCCTTGAGGAATTCTATTTAGAAAACACATATAAAAATGCCATCTTTCTATATATAATTTGTCTCCATATACACAACTTCTTATATAATAAAATGTTATATATTATTTATAGAGTTTTTATTTCCTGTTAAGGTAAAAAAGGAGTCATGACTACTTGGTAACATAGCAGTTATCATGGTGGCTCTATTCTTGTTTATTTTTCTAATGGTCCTAGTTAGATTTTTTTTCTCAAACTGATCATAAGCTGCTGATGATAAAAGTATTTTGCTTTTCCAACCTAGGTGGTTTCTGACAGCTAATTACCAAAAGACATCACCATTTTACAACAGGAACTCAACACAAAAGGTATGATGGAATGTCATTTATTTTTCCCTAAAAATAAAAGATTTTAATGGAAAACATGTAGTATTGTCATGTCATCCTGAATGCCAGCAATATCTTGACTTTTATACACGCAGAAAGCCAGGTCAAAGTCCAGTCAGCATACACATTTCTCCATGACCCTTCAACAGTTTTGCATGTACAAAATTTTCTGCTATTTTGCTTTAGCAAATAGCAACATAATTTAAAACTTTCATGTCTCCTATGTGACACCTAAAATGTTTATTAATACAGTTAGAAAAATAAAAGCCATAAAAAATTCATGGTATGAGTTCATGGTGCTAATTACATAATTTCTTCAAATGTAAGATCATTTAAAAAATGCCTACATAACGATCTTCTGGTTTAATTTGAAAGACTTATGACTTGAACTCTAGTAAGACTGTTAAGTCTATGTACATATCAATTATTTAATTTTTACTTGCCTTGGAAGAATTAATATCGATTGTCCACTGAATGAATGCCTTCAAATATTAATAAATATATTACAGTGTTTACAAGTATTTTTATTACTCTGAGATTGACAGAAAGTTAAGCTATGGAGAAGGAAATAAAGATCTCCCAACAGGGTGAGTTCATGTGCTATGGGACCAAAGAAAAGGGTGGGTGCTTGAGCCTGGAGGGAGTTAGGTTGGGAGGGGGTTCGTGGAGGGAGGACCACTCAGGTGTGCACAGCAGCTCTAAGACACATCAGGCTCCAGCTGAGACCAGCTAGCCAACAACACTTTTGTTGCTGGATCAGAAGTAAATGCCAAATAGCTGGAAACCGGGACAGAGAGGAACACTGTGAAAGTATGTTATTTTAGTAGTAAGACGAGGAAGTTAAGCCTAAGGTCAAACTAGGCTGAGGATTGTAAGACCATACTCCATAAGCTGTTAGTTAACTACCCTCTGGAAATTACCTAATTTAGTTGAGGTGTTGGGTAATGTCATGGATAAGAAAGGGATAAATGAAGACATTGTTTCGGCAACAAAAAGTGATGCTAATTTGATTTCTACAATTTTCACTGTGTCATGTGCCCTTCTGTTACACTACTTTCTGCAAATTGTCTCATGCAGATGTACTATCCACATGACCTTTTCAATACACTTGGCAAACCTTGTTAATGCTGTCAAAGAATTTACATTTAATACTCTGCTAAGAGGTGATCATAATGCCCAAATGAGACCACATGAAGAAGTGAAGTCAAAGATTGAGATGTGCTATTTGTCTTGTGAATGTAGATGCAATTCTCATTCTGGGGGTTTATTTTCTAATGTTTTAAAAACAACAGTGAACTAGCCATTATTTTTTAGAAGTACACTACCCTAGGTCATATCAATACACATGTACAAATACCATTCCCTCTTCCTCACTCCCTTCCTGGTAGTCATTTAGATGCTCAAGCCTTGGCCTTCAAAGGGTGTGGCTCCCACCAAACCATTTGGGGTACAGAGTTCAAACAGTCTCTTGGAAAATTTTATAAATGACATCCACCCAGTATAATGTTTAAAGCTCTTAAACAAGAGTCTTTAAAATAATTTAAACATTTGCATAATCAACAAGAGTTCTCTGGTGGCCCACTTTTACATGCAAATACAGACAGCTGCTAACATGCATTATTTTAGTCAATTGGTAAAGTTTATTTCATAAGTAGAAGTAATTTTAAGCCATTTACTAAACTGTAAATTTCAATCCATTAAAAACTACTACCAGAGCAGTTTTGAGGTATTACCATTAATTTAATACAGAAATGTTACTATATTTTGATGTGGTATGAAATGTGACTGCCATGCCTTTTATTAAATGGTGATGTTGTAGTGTTGACTACAGATGTGTTCTATAGCTTTTAGAAAATTATTGCGCATGTGCGTTAGCTGATTTTCCAAACATTAATGGCAATTTGACTGGTTGGTCATTTGTAAGCATACCAAAATAGTAAAGTAAACCAGCTGAGAAATTTCAGGTATACAATGCTACCCTCCAACCTACCTTCCTCAAAACCCATCCTACTCACTCAAGCCGTTTACAAGGAAAACTTGTGCAAAAAGCATTCAAAAAGCCTATTAGCAGGTTAATTATCTTGTAATCTTAAAAGAACTAGACAAGGTTTTTTCTTCTAAAATTCATTATAAAAATAAATAAATTTCAGTTTGAGACCTTAGGTACCAAATTGTGGCTTGATTTAGTAATGATGGGTAGACTATATAGTTATGAAAACCGTAGTTGGAAATATATGAGCTCCAGCTCATTCTCTGCAGTGAGGCCAATAGCTGGCACTTTTCTGTCACAACTATTTTCATAGTTAACTGAAATACACTCAACCTCTCGACAAATGTTTAGCCTTCCTTTGTCCAGAAACTCCCACAAAATTTTAATTCTTAGACCTCCATTATAAAACTACAAGTAACCATAATACATGCAAGATAGGGAATAAAAACCTGTCACCGGCTCAGGAGACACTGATCCACTGTACCAGGGCAAACACAGCAGCTCACAGGAAATGGTCACCACTTGGGTGTACAGCTTATTCAGATGTTTTGCACTAAAATGCAGGCATAAAGTCCTGCCTGTACTCTTTATCTCAGAGCAACAATAATTTAAATTCAGTTTGACAGTATGAGCAAATACTTCCAGGCTTTGTGCTGTGGGATCAGAAATGGCCTGGTCCTGCCTCAGGTACCTGATGTGTGGCAGGGCTCTGGATCACTAAGTACATTAGTGGGAACACTGTCAGCTGGAAGTGCCAATATGACTTACTGCTTAGAACTGTGCTAACATCGACACCTTTGTTAGGCTGGTTTCTCACATGAGAAGCTTTTTGCCCTAGTCAGAAAATTATTTGAGGAACAGTATAAGGAACCGAACTAAGGAAAACATTTCTGGCCTCCAAATCCACACACACACAAACAAGTTTCCAACTATTGTCCTCTCAGTGCAAATGAGCAATTGGCTGACCTGTCACGTATCACTGATATGAACACAGCATTCAGTCTGTGGAACAATGTGATGCAGCAAAACCCTGATCTAATGCAAATCAAGCCTATGAACTAAAACCACGGCAAGGAGACAGTCCAGCTCAGTGTTCTCCTGAGAGCTAATGCTGGCTCTGAACACAAAAGCAACTGAAAGGCACAGGGCTCAGATTTCATTGATAGTCCTCTCTGAAGGGCAGTATTCTGAGGGGCCTGGTGAGGACATATAGAAAGACTGTGTTTTCCTTTTTAATCGGGCTCTTTTGTTGGCCAACACCAGGCTACGCCGGCTTGAACTGATGATTTCCGAAATAAACTTTTTGCAGTCTACACACACCTCCATAGTACTCCAGTCCTCCATTAACTCTTTGGGAAATTGTAGTTCTTCATCTGATTTGTCCACAGACTTAGATTTTGAGGAGAACCTGGAAAAAAACAAAACACTTAAAGCATCCAGTATTGTTACTTATAATTTATTACAGTACTAAAAAACGTGCAAAAAAAGTAAATTTGCCTATCTGCCTAATGCCATCTAGCATTTGGCACTAACGCCAGGGACTGCCCCCTGCCTGGCCAGTGGGTGGCTGGTGCATCAAATCTTAACTCTCTCAGGCCCTGCTACTGTGTGACCTGAGCTGGCCTGACCTTCTTCCATCTTTTTAAAGGATCAACACTAACCTCACTCTGCATTAAATGCAAAGGGATTGACATTCAGGCAAATTTTTCCGTTTTAAATTGTTAGCTCATGGCATAAAGCTTCATTTCTAGCTTTACAATAGGAAAGTCAAGCCAAAGTTGTTGCAAACGGTTGTAAACATAGAAATAGGGTTAAACAGAGTTTCTTCCAAAACTAAAGGAAAGAAAGATATATGCATGTTTTCAATTCCATTGAAAACAAGGGCAGATTTAAAGATGACTTTTAAAGGACACACAAAAGTAATTATTTCTAAAGGAGACATAAAAATAAACTATGAGACTAAAGTATCCTTCAAGTAGCTAACCATTATTCTATGATAAGTTACCTTTCAGAAGTTTTGGAGATTTGTGTGCAAGTCAAAACATAAGCTATTATCAACCAACCAACCCACCCACTCAAACCCACTCTGGCCAAAACTGCCATGTCATCACAGTCCTCAAAAGGAGCATTATTCTTTTACAAAGGATGCTCTGAAGATCCAGGTCCCTTGCTCACCTGGCAATGCTCCGAAGTGGCCGATGGTGGCCAGTGGAGGGTTTTTCTGGCCTCATACAACTTTCCCCTCTTTGTGAGGCAGAAGGTCCCAATGAAAAGATAGGAAGAGTGGAGTACGGCTTGGAGGGCAGTCGCATCTATTATCCCAAATAAAACTGAGAATGAGCAGTACTGTTAAAGAGGCAATCTATTAAAATTAATATAAGTTATAATTTCACCAAGCTTAGCTTACCTTTTTGCAACACTGTGAGCACACTGGCCTGTATACAAAATCAGAAATATTATTTGGCATGATACCATAGATACAACTGGAAATTTAGAGTAGCCAATGGCTGCGTGGTTGTGAATTTCTACAATAAATTACAAAATCTCTTTGGTTCTTCTACCAGAGTACAATAAATTGATACAACTGTGGGTTGCCAAAAAGACAATCAGTCTGTAATACTTAACTCTTACACTGTTTCCTATAAAAGGATCAACGCACATCTGTTTGGAGTTTTCTTATTTGTTTATCCAGGGGTCATATTACAATCACATCTATTTTTTTCTGTTCAAACATGATATATTATTATTAGAATTATCTTGGTTATGTAAAGAAATACATGCAGAGGAACATTTTCCAGGTTTAATACCAAATAATTGTTTGATTCACTCTTTTGAAGAAATCAGTATTCCTAACCCACAAGCATTGCACAATGTAAGACAAGATTATTTCTAAGATTGTTCCTGTGTAGAAAACTGATGAAACAATGATGTTAACTGGTATTTCTTTGACTATTGTCATCAATTACAAAAATCTTACCTCTTACAGAACTGACAAGTGTAAGACCAGGTGAAGAAGGAAAATCTCCTGGTTCGGCAACAAAAACAAAGCTAAAATATACAAATATAAAAGGAGAAAAAAAAAAGCATTGCCAAGAGTTAATTTCCTAATTTATATGATTGAATACACTTTATATTTATACATTGGGGAAGTTAAGTAGATGTAAGAAGAGAATGCAGAAAGCCGGCTTTTATGTTTGGCTTTGTGATAATTATAATTTGGCTCTGTATTTAATTATAATTCTACTTTTAAAACTATTAAAAGGCCACAGCTCTCAAGACTCTCACTATCATGGAAGCAATCTAAAGAAGGTTCTGAAAGTCTCCTCTGTTTCTCAGGTTTTTTCCTTTCTAGATCCTTAAAAGTATGAGGTCTAACAATTAAGTTTGAGAACTCATCCTAGAAAAAGTGCTACATGCCTCACTGCTGAATATCACTACAGTCACCTTCGAAGTACTCCCCTTGGGAAGTTATGTACTGACCCTTCAAAACAATTTTGGAACGCTTTTTCTGGAATGGACATCAGAGCTGTCATTGTATTCTCTTTGATGTCCTGAATGTCATCAAAATGTCTTCCTTTCAATATTTCCTTTATTTTCGAGTAAAGAAACAAGTCACTGGGGGCCAGATCAGGTGAGTAGGGAGGGTGTCCCAATACAGTTATTTGTTTACTGGCTAAAAACGCCCTCACAGACAGTGCAATGTAAGCTGGTGCATTATGGTGATGCAAGAGTCATGAATTGTTGGTGAAAAGTTCAGGTCGTCTAACTTTTTCATGCAGCCTTTTCAGCACTTCCAAATAGTAAACTTGGTTCACTGTTTGTCCACTTGGCACAAATTCATAATGAGTATCCCTCTGATATCAAAAAAAGGTTAGCAACATTGTTGCAATAAGTTCTCAAAGTTAATTGTCAGATCTCATATAACGATTAAATGCAAGACAGACATGGTTTTATGAAGGCATACCATTATTTATTATGGTTATTTTAAACCACCCACAGTTTTTGATTTCTAAGGGAGAAAAAAATACTCTCTTTTGTGAACAAGGCAGAACAGGAACTGTCTACTGGAGAATAAGCCTCTTACTTCCTAAAATCCCCTAAAAGTCCTGCACCATCTGGCTAGAGGACAACTCCCTCAGGAGACTATGCCTGGGACTGACCATTATGCTAACTAACCCTACTGATCAATCAACTTTAAACAGCTCTACCTTTCCTTTTTTCAGGGCAGTGTAGACATCTTTATATTGTTGGTATTTTTCCAGCTCTGCCTTCACCAGGACCTGACGAATATGCATCACTTCCTCCACAGTAAGAGCTAGGCATTCCACTGGATAGCAGAATTCCTCCTGAAATTCAAAATTCCACATGAATAAGAAACTCCCCCCACCCTTTTCTGGCATTGCAAAATTTTCCCTCATATCAGACACCTGGGTTAGTAGCTTCAGAGAAGAAAAGAGGTTTTCCAATGAACATTGGAACAGAACTGGCTCACTCTGGGGACCACAGTTTCTAATTAAACTAAAACAACATATGGCAGAAAACTTCTAGGGACCATGTGAAACACTGTAGCCTACTGAATTTTCCAATAAATTTAAGTTCCTCACATTTGTTTAGATATTTCTCATCAAGTATCTATATTCCATTAAGCTGAACTATGTATCTATGCATGGAAATTTTGAAAAAAATGTTTTGAACCAAATTTATGTCAGTTGTCTCCTATGATTACGCAGACATTAGTGTTGTGTTACAGACTATATGCTAATAGATAAATAGCAAATCAACAACATTGGTACTGTTTTAAAAACTGGTTTGTGGTACCCAGAATAGCCAAAAGAAGGAGGTTAGTAATTTATACTGAGAAGCATTGTTTAGTGGTAAGTTACATCAGCACACCTTGAAAAACCCTTATGGTACGAGTGGAGCTGGAACATGTAACAACTAGTCAGTTTACAACCACAAAGCAATTTCCACAGGCTGCCCCACAGTTCTCCAGGTTTGTTATTACTTTTAAACAACTGCTGAATGCATAGTCAGCACTGGAAAAGATGTGGCGAAAATCAGAATTTCACAATAAATATTTATGTTGGCAGTCTTATGTTAATGGTTTCCCTAAAAACAGCTGAGGAAGATGTTGATGTAACTGATCCCACTGAATAAGGAGCCTCACACCCATCTGCTTCCCATCCGGCCCTGCTCTTGATTGGTGGATCTAATAGAAAGACAGAACAGTCTTGTGCATTTGCACCCTGCCAGGCTTCACAAGGGCCATTGTAGTGTAGTGACACTGAAACTTAATGTTCTCAGTACAAACACATTATAATTCATACCCACACACACACACACACAATAGTATTGCTCACAGGCATTCTGGAATCAAACAAGCCAAATGAGAAAGCACATGACTATGAATGCAGTCCGTTTATGCAGTTTTAACATTCAGTTCTGTCTTTCAATCAGAGAAAAACAAAAACAAATTTAGGCTGCAAACTTAACAAACATTAGCATTTACTAAAAAAAGTAGTTTGAAGAATTACTGATTCTTACTAACAATCAATACAAAACTGTCTCTGTTCAAGCTATGTAAGGAAGGTTAAATTTGCTTAAAAATGTTTTGGAAAAAACCCTGCAATTGAAATTTTAAGATGAAGAGCTTAGTATTTGGCGGGTGGGAGAACAGTTTGCTCAGAAAGATTGTATCATTTGCTATATTATGTCTAAAAAGCTTTTTGAAAAATCACCATCACATAATTTTCTCTTCCAATGGCAAATGCTTTCAAAAGTAATAGGATTAAATTGATATGTTCAATATCTACTCTGTTTTGCTCCTCCCTGAGAAAAAAGTGCAGTGTCATGTCAAATGGAACAAGGCACTGCCTCTGTGAAGGTCAGGCCATTAAAACTGCCCACTAGTAAGTATTTTTGGCTGCACACATCTGAATGACAGCTTTTTTCAGTTTTTGAACATATTTCATAAGAACTTTTCCTATGGTAATTCTCTTTCATCAGTGATGAGTATGACTATGGTACATTTTTCTGACAGCTAGATTGCTGACTTGGAACAAAGTAATGTATGAATCTAGCAAATAACCAGATAATCACTACTGAGATTTGTTGCTGTGCATGCTAGAAAGATGGCAAATGGTGCTAATTGAATTAACTTTACACCTTGGATGCCTGGGTTGGTAGGTATCTCCAGAAGATGGGATCCTTTTTATTTGCAGGGTATACTAGCACATACAATAAATCTGACAGTGTGTACTTCCCTTTCCTTAGTCTTAAGTCACACAAGGGCTTAGTCAAGCATACTTTCAACTTACTAATTTGAACCATACGCAATTTCAGTACTTCATCGAATATAATAAGAAATGTGGAAACAAAATTTTTTTGTTTGTGTTCTTGTTTTTTTTTTTGAAATTTCAAGCAGATTATTACCCTTTAGTAAAATAATTTCTATCAGGACAAATGCTAATGTTTTAATTCTGGTGCATTCCCAAGGACAACAAAACTTTAATGCAACATGAAAGAAAATAATAAAGTTACTACAATAGTTTTCATTTTTTTAATTGACAAAAAATATTGAGTCAACATCCCCAAAGCCAAATCAAACCATAACCAGATCTTGCTGAGATACCACTGTTCCAAAACTCAGGGTTTTCACCATGAGCAATAACCCCTTTCCCCATGGTGACACTGGGCTCGGACACGCCTACAGCAAGCACTAAGCTCGTTTTCATGGCGAGACGCGGACAATAAGGACTAGATTAGCACAATTCTAATTTTCTTGCTTCTCTGTGTTTTAATAATGATTACAATATGCCATAGGGGCAGATGTACCTTTAGAACTTACTTTTATGTAAATTACTAAATTTGGGGAGATTTTGTTGACTATTCTGGTTATATTTACCATTCAAAAGGGGTCAGTTAGGCAGCATAGAAATTAGAGACCATAATGTATAATCTGATTACTAAGCCCCAGAAAAATGGGAAGTCATATTTCATATAGTATTCTTGATTAGCAAAAATTTCATAAATAAGTAGCAGATATTTGAAAATTGTCATTGTTTTCTGAGCTTTTAAACTAAAGGAAGGCAGATTCAAATAAAAATAGCAACTAATAAGTTTAATTACTCTTTTCTTTTTCCAAGTTCAACTTTAAAACACAAAGTGAATTCTTTGCCTGAAGTAATATGTGGATTAACATACAGGTATCTGTGTTTGGGGAGGACTGATAGTAAAAATAAAAGTGTTGGTAGATCTTCAGCAATAGCAGTAGGAGTTACAGGAGTTAAAATGCCATCCCTGCACTTGACCTCTTACTACCCAAATGGCCAAATCTAAAAAATGGGAAAAGGAACAGAGATTTATCCTGTATCTCATGACAAACAGAAAGGGGTTTGTTTTTCTCATTTACATTCAGAGTCTCTTTAACCAAGACGGATAATAAAGAATAACAAAGAAACCAGCTGCTGGCTCATTTGTTAAGGATGTGTCTTAGTAAAAATGGTCTGTGGAGAGCTAGGACCCTGTATGAGGTGGAACAGGCAAAGCTGCTGCTAACACTGGTTAGCACACACGTTATGCCAGGGGCAAGGGAAGCTGTACTATGTTCCCAGAGCTTTTTATTTCACTGGGGTTTGGAAATTTTTATACTTTCTTTAAAAAATATATTCCATATGAAAACCTTAAAAACAATAATAAAATGCAGAATTATTTAAAATAATCACATCAATAAAAAGAAACTTAAAATATCTCTCTATAAGAAGTGGGTTGTTGGGGCCGACCGAGTGGCTCAGTTGGTTAAGAGCACGAGCTCTGAGCAACAGGGTCTGTGGTTCGATTCCCCCATGGGCCAGTGAGCTGCGCCCGAGCTGAGCTGCCACTGAGCTGCCAACAGGTGGCAGGATGGCTCAGCTGGTGAGAGCACGTGCTCCTAACAACAGGGTTGCTGGTTTGACTCTTGCATGGGATGGTGGGCTATGCCCACCCGCAACTAAGATTGAACAAGGCACCTTGAGCTGAGTGGCCGCAAGCTGTTGAGGGGCTGGTGATTGAACTTGGGGGAGCTGAGCTAGCTGCGCCCCCCGCCACAACTAAGATTGAAGGACAACAACTTGGCTGTTCCCCTTCCCCAACTCCCCAATAAAATCTTAAAAAAACAGTGGGTTGTCATAAAACCACATAACAGTCTGGCCATCTCAAAGCAGCTTTATGAAAGGTGCTGGGAAAGAGAAAGATTCTCTGAGCCCAGGGGAGATACATGCTATGGATACACAGCCCCTTGAAGCTCACGGTGGGGTGTGCGGGACACAGGCAATGACACGGCTCTGTGGAAGGTGAAGTCCCCTGTGGCGACTTAGCCTGGCAGGTAGCAAATGCTCTTCTGAATGAAGCAAGGCCCTGGGAGGAAAGCACCCTACAGGCTCTCAGAGTGCCCCTGCACATGGAGAAGGAGGCAACATTCCTCCTGCTGTAAAATCAGGTCACTCAAAGACAAACACTCACAGGTTCCTATTATCTGATGCTGCATTTTGAGTTTGTTGTCCTTTCAAAGTTATTTTTTTCTCAACTGAGATCATAATGTGAACTATGCATCCTACAAAAGATTGGAATCAATAATCAGAAGCAAAGTGCCCATCTAAGCTGTTAATTCTTGCAGAGTGCAGGAGTTGAGGTATCACTGTCAAAGAGATAGAGAGAGTAAAATAATTCCCAGAGCCAGCAGAAAGAGGCCAACCTTTGAGGATTTCCACCTGCTGGTAAAAGCTCTCTCACATAGATAATACATAGCCCCTGCTACCCCAAACATGGCTGCTTCAAAAGGATGAGAGCTGAGCAGAGAAGCTGTTTGTATGGTAGAAAAAAGTGGTCGAAAAGGCGTCCTTGGCCATACACTGGTTATCCTAGGAACCTGAACAATAGATAAGGGAAAAAGAAAATGGCAGGGGGAAAAGAAAAGGAGAAAATAATGCTGAACATGAGTGACCTACAAATGGTGATTACAGAGCATGAAAGAAAAACAAAATGAAAACACCACAAAAGATGTTAATGGTAGATGCCGTATGTGTGTCCACACCAACATCTGCATCCATATGTATAAATCAGTAATCAAGCCATGAAGTAATTCCTAGAGAATATCAGAGTTCACACAGCAAAGAGTTGAATTTAAGATTTTCTAACTTAGTTTTCCGGTAAACAGTCAGTCTCCTAAATTGGGCTCGCTGGCATGCAGGATAGAGGTAATTGCTTGCTGTGCCTGAGAGCCTGGGAATGTACACCGAGCAGGCACTTGCTCCCTCTGGTGAAGGTACTTAAAGACAAGTAGCCTTTCACTTAGGTAATTTGATCAAATGATGTAAAAATTTACATTTTTAAACATCCTAAAGAAAGGGAGGGAGATACAATAAAAATAAGTGATTACAACAAAGATATTTCCACCACCTTCAGTTGTGGGATTATAAATACAACATGATTCCTTATTTCAAAAATATACCGAAATTTTAAATTAATTATCATACTTTAAAAAATAATACTTACCAAGCTAGAGGGTACTACCACAGAGAATTGTGATTTTATGGGTTTCTCAAGATAAGTTACTAGCAAGAAATGTCATTACTTGACCTGGAAGTTATTTTGTCTCAGCTGGTGCCTAAGGCACTTGGAGGGAGCTTGCCTCTATGTGGAGCCTGAACACCATTCCGGATGGTCCAGAGAGGCTCTCCCACTGCCTTTCACTGACACCCTTCTCTGTGACTGCAGGTTGGTTTTACTTTGCTCTCTTCTCCATCAAAAAAACAACTTACGGCCTAGTCTACCACACACTAAAAGTTCCCCTTTGCCAGGAAATATACTTCATGGGCCCTTGATGTGCACTGACAGTCTTTCATGGCAAAACTTCTACTACCTGAAACTCCTTTGTAATTGATGTGATAGTTGACTGATCATTTTAAAATTTAAGTCTAACCTCAACAATGATGTCATGATCACAAGGCCAGGTAATACCTAAATATAACAATGGCTTCTAGGAAAAGCCATGTGAAGAGTCTCCTAATAACTGAACTTGTGAAAAAAATCACAAAGGAGCTCCCGCTTACGTATTTTTAAGTTGTGACAATAACTGTATGTTCTGCTAAAGCAATAACATATTAACATGAACAAAAGTCTTTATATCTTAAAGTTTGAACCTGTCTGGTTAGAGTTCTGTTTTTTTGTTGCTAAACCACTGATGAGGGTATATTTTAATCACATATCGGTATTTCAGTTATTATTTAGGAGTTAAGAGAAATACTGTCAGGAATTGCCATAAAGATCATTAATTCTTTCATTGTATTGTTTGGGAATAAAGATGACTGATCAAATTTCAACACCGTAAACTCTGTTCAAACTTAGTATCTTCACAATAACCGCACTATCTTCCTCTATTTTGAGGGAGGGACATCTGTTATTGCTTCATTTGAATCCCTGATGATGCATTACAGCCTAAAAATATGGATTATGCATATTCCAGTGTTTTTTACTCATGAGTATCTGAAAAAACATGAGATCTTAGGTTGTCAATAGAACTATTGACTGAAGCCTTGCATCATGCCTGCAAATATTTCTGAAGTCAAGTGGGATTACAAAAGAAACTTTGCAGATCTCCTTTGGCTGGTGGATCTATTCTTCCTGGCAGGGCCTTGTGTCCTATGTCCCACTGAGAAATGAGTAGCTACTACATGAACCCAAAAGTCTCTGGAAAACAGCAAAAACTGTCAAACAGTCCAAACAGCAGCTTCGGCTCCAATATTACAAAACATATGTGAAAACAATGAATAATGATTTTTAATGGATCGAAATTCTCCCCGGCTTTTCTGCCTTAATAGTCTACTTCAGCCAGACTTTGCTAAGTTTTTAAAAATTAGTTTTAACAACTTTTAGGTGGATTAATACCTTTTGAAAGGAAAAAAAGCGCATCTTTAATAATTTATACTTTCAAATATTAATAAGTCTTCTGAAAAAAAAAAGGTACTTTAAATGAACAAAGAATGGTCAAATGTCATTTAGGTTGCTGTTAGGGTTGCTTTTCTTTACCTATTAAAAACAAATAAGGGGGCCAGCCAAGTGGCTCAGTTGGTTAAGAGCTTGCTCAAGAGTGCGAGCTCTGAGCAACAGGGTCACGGGTTCGATTCAAACATGGGCCAGTGAGCTGCGCCCGAGCTGAGCTGCCACTGAGCTGCCAACAGGTGGCAGGATGGCTCAGGTGGTAAGAGCATATGCTCCTAACAACAAGGTTGCCTGTTCGAGATGGTGGGCTATACCTGCCCACAACTAAAGACTGAACTTGGCACCTTGAGCTGAGCTGCTACCCGGAGGGCTTAGGGGATAGAGCGTGCACTCTTAACAACAAGGCTGCCGGTTTGACTCCTGCATGGGATGGTGGCCACACCCACCTGCAACTAATTGAATACAACACCTTGAGCTGAGGGGTGCGCCTAGACTTGGAGCTGAGCTTGCTGTGCCCTCCACAATTAAGATTGAAGGACAACAACTTGGCTGTTCCCCTTCCCCAATTCCCAACACTGTTCCCTTCCCCCAATTCTTCAATAAAATCTTTAAAAAAACAAACAAAAAACATAAAGTTATTTAAAGTTCATTCTAACCTTTGGAAGTTGTTTTTCCTAATTATCATCTCAAGAAACCCAATGATTCTAGCAACTGATCCTTAAGTTACTATGCAGTCTTTCTGTAACTTACAAGAGATCGGGAGCTCTGCTTGGATGGTGGCAGAAACTGTCTCACATTAGTAGGTGTTTCTTTTTCAATAGAATGTCGTCTCTGGGGTGGCTGCCGTCTCTCTGGCTGGGGTGTTGATGACATGGGCAAGAATTTTGGAGGCGCTATAGAAATGAATTAACCAAAGTAAAATGAACTTTCTTGTTGACAAATCTGCTAAAGAAATTGTAAGGAAGAAGTAAAAAATACTGTTTTTAATATTCATTCAAATTCATACATAAAACACAATGTAAGTATAGTCTCAAATTTGTACATACAAATGCCCTCATGTTATTTTCCACAGAATTTTGCAATTACAGAGTCTCAGGCATTATTTTAAATAACCTGTAAAAATATGTATTATGTATATCTAAGAAGACTCCCAAATCATACCAAAATTCTTACGAGTTCCCTCCTTTTACATTCTCCTTTTTAAAGATAAAAATATGAAAACTCTTTCTTCTTGATGTTTATCAAGAAATTGTGCTCTTGGTTTAAATCGAGCTGTATTTAAATTTCAAAAAAATAAGTTCTAGCTTTGATGTTAATATTGTGCCATTGCTAAAAAGAATGTTTTAGGGTCTGTATGGTTCTGGATTCACACTTTGCAAATTTAAGGAGAACATTAAAAATAAATTATGCTGCCAGAGTTTTATTTAGTGCTTCCTCCTACTCTCTCTGCAAACAGTAAGGCTATTTCAATGCAGTGGGTGAGGGCAAGTGAAAGTCAATACAAAGTTAAATGTGACCCATCTATTTGGACTGTCCAACCAAGAGCAATCACTAAAGGGAAACAAAGAACATAATTTCCACAATCAAAAAAAGATACAGAAATCCATTATGTGATTTAATTGGGTCTCTGTAGTAGTTAATGGGCCAGATCAAATACCAATTACAGATAATAACCAAGGTCAGCTCCTATTATTGTATTTTTGATATAATCTGTTTAAATAAATCAAAATACCATTTAAAGGATTTTAACCACTAAAACTTCCATGTATATAGGAAATCAAGGAAATGCTCTAAGAATACCTTTGTTTTTTCTCTTGGTAAATTTTTTTTTCTATTGCAGTACAATATACCACATATAACGTTTATCATCTTAACCCTTTTTCAACATACAGTTCAGTGGTATTGAATGTGTTTATATTGTTGTGCAACCATTACCACCATCCATCTCCGTAAACTCTATACCCATTAAACAATAACTTCCCTTTCTCTCCTTCTCCAGTTCCTGGCTACCATTCTACCCTCTGTCTCTATGATTTTTTTTTTTTTTAGATTTTTATTGGGGAATTGGGGGAAGGGAACAGCGGTGGGGAATTGGGGGAAGGGGAACAGACAAGTTGCTGTCATTTTGTTCTTCAGTCTAGTTGTTGAGGACGTTGCTTCACTGGCCCAAGTTGGCACCATCATTGCGCTCTTCCCGGGCGAGGCAGATCAGTCGCCGGCTTCTGGATGGCTGCTCACTGCGGCTGCTGGCCGCTCATGCTGGCTGCTGGCTACACACGGTAGTCCATGGCAACCCACTGCCACAGGGGCTGCAGCCTACGCCGTCGCTGGCGACTCATGGCAACCCAGCTCCAGGTTGAGCTGTTGTTCAGCATCTTAGCTGTGGAGGGCAGTGTCACTGGCCCTCATATGTGGGATCCGAACTGGGACCCTCTGGCATCCCAAGCCAGTTCTTAACCATCACGCCATTCGGCTGGCCCATCTATGATTTTGATTACTCTAAAATCCTCATGTAAGTGGAATCATACAGTATTTCCTTTTTTGTAACAGCCTTGTTTCACTTAGCATAATATCCTCAAGGTTTATCTGTTGTAGACTACTGCAGAATTTCTCTTCTTTTTAAGGCTGAATAATATTCCATTGTATGGAATATATTTTGTTTCTGCATTCATCAATTGATGGACACTGATTTCTTCCATGTTTTAGCTATTGTGAATAATGCTGCTATGAACATGGATATACAAATAGCTCTTTGAGACTTGTTTTCAACTCTTCTGGGTATATGCCCAGGAGTGGAATTGCTAGATCACATGTAATTCTATTTTTACATTTTTGAGGAAACACCATACTGTTTTCTACAGCATCTGTACAATTTTATATTCCCATCAACACTGTGCAAGTGTTCAAATCTTTCCACTTTCTCCCCAACACTTGCTGCTTTCTGTTTTTTTGATGGTAGCCATTCTAATGGGTTTGAGATGGTATATCTCATTGTAGTTCTTATTTGCATTTCCCTAACGATTAGTGATGTTGAGAATCTTTTCATATGTTTGTAGATCATTTGTACATCTTCTTCAGAGAAATGTCTATGAGTTCTTTGCCCATTTTGAATTGGGTTGTTGTGCTTTTGTTGCTAAGTTTTAGGAGTTCTCTATGTATTCTGCAGATTAGTTTCTTATCAGATATACAATTTGCAAATATTTTCTCCTATTCTGTGGGTTGCCTTTTTACTCTCTTGATAGTGCCTTTGATGCATAAAAGTTTTTAATTTCATGAATTTCATTTGTCTATTTTTTCTTTTGTTATCTGTGCCTTTGCTATCATCTCTAAGAAATCATTGCCAAATCCATTGTCCTGAGGCTTTTATCCTATGTTTTTTTCTGAAAGTTTTATTATTTTAGGTCCACGATCCATTTTGAATTAATTTTTGAGTATGGTATTAGGTAAGGGCCTAACTTCATTATTTTGCATGTGGATATCCAGTTTTCTCAACACCATTTCTTGAAAAGGCTGTCCTTTCCCCATTGAATGATGTTTGCACACATATCAATCACTTGATCATATATGTGACGGTTTATTCTGGGCTCTCTATTCTATTCCATTGGTCTATATGTCTCCCTTTATAAAAATAACAGGTTTTTTTTTTAAGTTTTTATTTTTTAATTGGGGAATTGGGGGGATGGGAACAGTGCTGGGGAATTGGGGAAAGGGGAACAGATAAGTTGCTGTCCTTTTGTTCTTCAGTCTAGTTGTGGAGGATTGTGGAGGACGTTGCTTCACTGGCCCAAGCTGGCACCATCACTGCGCTCTTCCCGGGTGAGGCACATCAGTCGCTGGCTTCTGGATGGCCGCTCACTGCGGCTGCTGGCCGCTCACGCTGGCTGCTAGCTACATATGGTAGCCCATGGCAACCCAGTGCCACAGGAGCTGCAGCCTACGTCGTCGCCAGCGACTCACGGCAGCCCAGCTCCAGGTTGAGCTGTTGTTCAGCATCTTAGCTGTGGAGGGCAGTGTCACTGGCCCTCATATGTGGGATCTGAACCAGGGCCCTCTGGCATCCCAAGCCAGTTCCCAACCATTGTGCCACTCGGCCGGCCCAAAAATAACAGTTTTTATTACTGTAGTTTTGTAGTGAGTCTAGAAATCAAGAAGTGTGAGTTCTACAGCTTTGTTCTTCCTTTTCAAGACTGCTTTGGCTATTCAGAATCCCTTGAGATTTCATATGAATTTTACAATTGTTTTTTTTTCTTCTTTTTCCATTTCTCAAAAAAATGTTATTGACATTTTGATAGGGATTGCATTGAATCTGAAGATTGCTTTGAGTAGTACTGACATTTTAACAATATTAAGTCTATGAATCCATGAAAATAAAATGTATTTCCATTTATTTATGTCTTCCTTCATTTGTTTCAGCAAAGGTTCATAGTTTTTAGAGAAAAAGTCTTTCACATCCTTGGTTTTCCTTGGTTTTAGGAATGTGAATTCCTAAGTATTTTATTCTTTTTGATGCTAGGATACATGGCATTGTTTTTGTAATTTCCTTTTCAGATTGTTCATTGCTCGTGCATAGAAATGCAACTGATCTTTATATACTGACATTGTATTCTGCTACTTTGCTGAATTCATTTATTCTAACACTTTTTTTTGTGTGTGTAAAATATTTAGGTTTTTCTATAGAGAAGATCATATCTGCAAAAGGAGATATTTTTACCTCTTCTTTTCTAATTTGGATGCCTTTAATTTGTTTTTCTTGCCAAATTGCTCTGGCTAGAATTTCTAGTACTATTGTTAAATAAAAGTTGTGAAAGGTGGTATCCTGGCTTTGTTCCTGATTTGGGGAAGACACACTCAGTTTTTCACCATTGAGTATACTGTTTGCTATGTACTTTCATTACGTTGAGGTAGTTTCCTTCTATTCCTAGTTTGTTGAGTGGTTTTTTGTTTTTTTTTGTTCATGAAATGGTGTTGAATTCTGTCAAATGCTTTTTCCGCATCAATTGAGGTGATCATGTAGCTTTTTTCTTTCATTCTGTTAATGTGGCATATTCACTTATCAATTTTCATGTTGAACCATCCTTACATTCCAGGAACAAGTCTCACTTGGTCATGCTGTATAATCATTTTATAGTAATATATTGCTAAATTCTGTTTGCTAGTATTTTGTGGAGGATTTTTGCATTAATGTTCATAAGGGGTACTGGGTCTGTAGTTTTGTTGTAGTGTCTTTGTCTTACTTTGGTATCAGGGTAATGCTAGTCTCATAGAATAACTTAGGAAGTGCCCCTTTCTTCAAAAAATTTTTTTAAAATTATGAGAATGATTGGTTACTAGTTTTTTGAATGCTGTAGAATTCACCAGTGAAGCATCAGTTCCAAGCCTTTTTCTTGCTGGGAGATCATAAGATTTTTGATTCAATATCCTTACTAGTTGTAGGTCTATTCAGATTTTCTATTTCTTTCTGATTTCATTTTGCTAGGTTTTGCATTTCTAGGAATTTGTCCATTTTATCTGGGTAACTCAATTTGATGGCATACAATTACTCATAGTACTCTCTCATAATTCTTTTTATTTTGGTAGAATCAGCAGTAATGCCCCCCTTTTCACTTCTGAGTTTAGTAATGTGAGTCTTCTTTCTTTTTTCTTAGTACATCTAGCTAAAGTTTTGCCAATTTTGTTGATCTTTCTGAAGAACCAACTTTTAGTTTCATTGATTTTCTCATATTTTTTCTATTCTCTATTTCATTTATCTCTGCTCTAACCTTTGTTATTTTCTTCTTTCTGCTAGTTTGGGTTTAATTTGTTATTCTTTTTCTAGTTTAGGTGTTAAAGTTAGGTTGCTGATTTGAGTTCTTGTTTCTTATTATTTTAAACCAGAACATTTATTGATGACTAATAATTGAAATTTCTTGCTTTTTAATGTAAGCATTTATAGCAATAAATTTTCCCACAGAACTGCTTTCACTGTGTCTCATAAGTTTTCGTATGTTGTATTTTCATTTTCATTTGTCTCTACATATTTTATAAATCCCGATGATTTCTTCCTTGACCCACTGATTTTTAAAAAGTCTGTTGTTTAACTGTCACAATTTTGTGCATTTTTCAGTTTTTCTCTGTTATTGATTTTTAACTTCATCCCACTGTGGCCAGAGAAGATAGTTTGTATGCTGTCTTTTAAAATTTACAAAGACTTAATTTGTGGCCTAATATATGATTTATCCTGGAAAATGTTCCATAGGCACTTGAGAAGAATGTGTATTGTGTTGTTGTTGGGTAAAATGTTCTGTAAATGTCTGTTATGTCTAATTGGTTTATTGTGTTGTTTAAGTCCTCTAATCCTTACTTATGTTCTGTCTGGTTGTTCTATCCATTATTGTGAGAGGGGTATGAAGTCTCCAATCATTATTGTAGAACTGTGTATTTCTCCTTTCAGTTCTGTCATTTTTTTGCTTTATTTATTTTGATAGTCTGTCATTAGGTGTGTAAATTATTACATCTTTGCCTTATTAAATCTTTTATTAATATATAATGTTCTTGTTTGTCTTTTATAACCTTTTCTTCTTTAATTTAATTTTTTAATTTTTAATTTTTAAAATTTTTTATTATTAGTTTCAGGTGTACAGAACAATACAATAGTTATCCTTTTCACCCCTCACCCCTCACAAAGTAACAACCCCCCCTCTCCCCATCCACTGCCCTCCCACCCCCGATATCATGCTTATCTACTACAATTCCATTAACTCTATTCCCACACTCTACTCCACATCCCATGACTATATGTATATATAATTATAGTTGATATACAATATTATTCAATATCAGCTTCAGAAATACAGTGCGGGGACTGGCTGAGTGGCTCAGTTGGTTAAGAGCTCACTCAAGAGTTTGAGCTCTGAGCAACAGTGGTTCGATTCCCAGCCCAAGCTGAGCTGCCGCTGAGCTGCCAACAGGTGGCAGGATGGCTCGGCTAAACAAAACAAAACAAAACAAAGAAATACAGTGCGGTGGTCAGGCCTCTACACCGTCTATGAAGTGGTTTCCCTAACACGAAAGGGAACCCTGGTGCACTGTTGGTGGGACTGCAGACTGGTGCAGCCACTATGGAAATCAGTATGGAGGTATCTCAAAAAACTGGAAATGGAACTACCTTATGACCCAGCAATTCCCTCTTAGGTATTTATCCAGAAAAACCCAAGACATTAACTTGAAAAAATATATGCACCCCTATGTTTTATAATCTTTTTTTATTTAAAGTCTATTTTGTCTGCTTGTAGTGTAGCCAACACAGCTCTCTTTTGGTTACTATTTACATGGAATATCTTTTTCCATCCTTTCACTTTCAATCTATTTGTGTCTTTGGATCTCAAAGGAATCTCTTGTAGACAGCATATAGTTGGATCATGTGTTTTATTCATTATGCCAATCTGTCTTTTGATTGAAGAGTTTAATCTATTTAATTTCAAATAATTACTGATGAGTGACTTACTTCTGTCATTATGCTATTGGTTTTCTATATGCCTTTTAGCTTTTTGTCCCTTATTTCCTGCATTCTTGCTTTGTGTTGTGTTTTGATGAATTTGTAGTGAAATGCTTAAATTCTTTTCTTATTTCCTTTTGTTTATACTCTATAGCTATTTTCTTTGTGGTTACCATGGGAATTACATTTAGCATCCTAAAGTTAACACTCTAATTTGGATTTAAACCAGTTTAACTTCAATAACACACAAAAAACTCTGCTCCTGTACAGTTGTATCCCCACCACTTTTGATTGTTGGTATCACAAAATTACATCTTTATAAACTGCCCATAACACAGACAAATAATTTTAAAAAATGCATAGTCTCTCAAATTATGTAGAAAACAAAATTTGGAGTTACAAACCAAAGTTACAGTAATACTAGCTTTTACACTAATAATTGTTTTTTTTTCTTTAAATGTATTAGTCTCTTAAATAATGTAGAAAACAAAGTAGTTACAAATCACTGTTACAATAATATTAGCTTTTATAATTACACATGTATTTATCTTTATTGAGATCTTTATTTCTCTATATGGCTTCAAATTACTGTCTAGTGTCCTTTCCATTTCACCCTGCAGGACTCTGTTGAGCATTTCTTGCAGGGAAGGTCTAATGGTCACAAACTCCCTCAGCTTTTGCTTATTTGGGAACTCTTGATTTCTCCTTTACCTTTAAAGGACAGTTTTGCTAGGCATAGGATTCATGGTTGAATGTTTTATATTTTAGCACTTTGAATACATTGGCCCATTTTTTTCTGGCCTCCAAAGTTTCTGATGAGAAATCTGCTGAAAGTCTTAATGAGGATCCCTCATATGTTACAACTCACTTCTCTCTTGCTTCTTTTAAGATTCTCTCTGTCTTTGTCTTTTGAAAGTTTGATTATAATGTGTCTTGGTGTGGGTCTCTTTGAGTTCATCTTAGTTGTGATTCTTGGATAGTTACAGTCATGCCTTTCATCAAGTTTGGGAAGTTTCAGCCATGATTTTCAAATATATTCTTTGCATCCCATTTTCCTCTCTGAGGACTCCCACAATGTATATTCTGGTCTGTTTGATGGTATCCCACAGGTCTCTTAGTCTCTGTTTGGTTTTCTTCAATCTTTTTTCTTTCTGCTCCTCAGACTCAATACATTTCCATTGTCCTATCTTCAAGCTTGCTGTTTGTTTCTTCTCCCTGCTCAAATCTGCCTTTGAGTCCCTCTAGTGAATTTTTCATTTCAGTTATTGCACTTTTCAGCTCCAGAATTTCTTTTTTGTTTTTTGTTTTTTTTTTAGAATTTCTATCTTTTTATTGATATTTCCATTTTGTTCACACATCATTTTCTTGAATTTCTCCACATTGAATTTCCTTTATTTCTTTGATCTTTAAAACAGTGTTTTAAAGTTTTTGTCTAGTATCTCTGCCATCAAGTCTGTTTTCTGTGACAATCTGTTATTTTTTTCCCTATGAATGGACCATACTTTCCTGTTTCTGTATATGCCTTGTGATTTTTTTGTTGAACACTGGACATTTCAATCTAATAATGTGGTAACTCTGGAAATGAGATTCTCCCTCTTCCCCAGGTTTCACTGTTTCTGTTATTGTTTTGTTTATTATTATTTTTAATGTTGTAGCATGTCTCTATGCTGAGGATCAGCTTGAGGTATAAACTTAAGATCTTCTCTGGTCTTCTATGAGCTATTCCCAGTCATGTGTAGTCACACGCTAATTTTTTTTGCATATGCACTTGCTTTTGAATGTTCTAGTCTATAATGCCTAGGTTCCAAAAGAGGAAAAAGTGAAAAATGAAAATGGTAGGGCACCAGCCCTTTAATCCCCCAGAGGTCACTTGAGCTGGAGTAGGGGGTGGCTAGCAAAAATACAACAATGGCTGCCCACCTCTTTGCACCTTTGGAGTTAGAAGCAGCAATCAGAACACAGATTCCCAGTATTTGGAAGACAGGGTCTTTTTTGCCCACCCTGGCTCCTGCAAGCCATGTGCAAGCTGCTCGGGGAATAGTACACAACTATCTGTCATGTGACTGGGGGTGGTGAATAAGTAACTGCTTCTAGGCTAAGAACTGACTGAAATTTACCACAGTTTATCATCCAAGTCTTCCCTTGGAAATAATAAGTCTTCAACAGACTCTAGAGTTCCAAAATAGTTATATCGGCCAGATTCTGCCAGTGCAATTGTTGTCTATGTGGGGTGAAAGATTCTTGGTATTTCCTATTCCACCATCTTCCCAGAATCCTCTCTCTTAATATATAATTTTTATCCTTTATAATGATCTTATAAATGAAAAAGAACACTAAAAGCTTTTAGAAATCACTCAACTTTATATTCTGAAGTTAAAAAGTGTTTTTACTCTTTACACATGTATGTGGGTATGGATATGTGTATATGTGTGTGTGTGGGTGATAACAAGTGTTATTATTTAGAAGTTTTGGCTTAAATTCAGATAAGGAGGTAATTAATCTAAAATAAAAACATAGAGAATTAACTTATTCCCTACAACTATTATCTGTAAATGCAAAGGTGACTGATCCAAGTTAAGAACCTGAGGCCCAGTATCAGTTCAGTCTTACCTTCTGATGTCCCTCTAGGAATACAACTGAATATTTCTATTCCTGACTAGTGAAATTCCAGGCTTAATTCTTTCTACCCAAAATGATCACAAGGCACTGGGATTCCCTATTCCAGGACAAGTGTGTTATTTAAGGTATCTGACACTAGTTTTTTTGTGCCACAAATACTCACTCTTCCTCGTGGACACAGCCTCTAGTAAGGGATCATCAAAGAAGGAGGGGGACACACTGCTGCTGCTGGCTGACTTGTGCAGAGTCTCTTCCTAAGAAAGGTATGGGCAGAGAAACAGAGAGATTTCTTAGACTAATTAATAACATTTTACTATTAAATATTTATTTTAACATGAGGCACCAAATTATAATGTCAAAAATTCATGGCAAGTAAAAGGCAAACTAGAAGGGATCTAAAATTAGATATGTCTAGGTTTGTGTCCTGGCTTTGTCACTTATTAGAGTGATGTGATATTGAATAAGTCCTTTATCATAGTTTCATCATTTGTAAAACAGGGTATTATAATATCACCATTTCACAGGGTTATTGGAAGAATTAGATGAGCTAATGCATTCAAAATGCTTACCACATTACCTGGCATACAATAAATGGTGGTTAATATAACTATTAAGGGAAATATTGAACACTATTGTAAAAGTAATAGATTGGGAAACCCACGAAGGTAGAAGCCATATGTTTTGTTCATTGTTGTTACCTAGTACCAAACCCATCACTTAGTATGTAATGAATAAATATTTGCTGAATGATAGATGAAAATGAACATTTCAGGAAATGTCATGTGAATCTAGAAAAGTGTCTACACTGTGCCAAATAAAATTTAAATTCCTATTTCCAGTGAGAAGGGATCATCTTAATTTGTTCTGGACTATATCAAAATGAAGTACAATTTTATTCATGAAAAATTTACTATCTACTCGATGACAGAATATACATTAACTATGGCAACTTATTTCTATAGAACCTATAGAAAACTAGTAAATATTTTTAAATATGGAAGAAAATTAGGTCAATATATTAATCTATGATTATGTAAGAGAAATAGGGAAAATTCTCTTTAACCTACTTAGTTAAGGTGACTTTAAGAATTAGCCATTCACTAAAAACTGGCTTCACCTAAAACCTACTGCTGAAAGCATTAGTTTCAAACAAGCTACAATTCAAAGGATCTGGTCAAAGAACAGAAGAAAAAAGGCTATGTAAACCACATGGTTCAAACAAAGAAGGTCTGAACAGTGACCTCCACACTCTTGATACTTACCGCGAAGAACAAATCAAGCAATGTAAGCAAAGCCTCAACCCCAGATACCATATAGGTCACACAAATCGCCAGAAAAGCTAGCAAGCAACTAGAATGACCTCCTTATGCTTATGGAAGGTCAAAAGGAAATAAAAGTCAAGAGTATCTCTTAGGAAAAAAAAAAAGGAGTCATACATAGCTCTTCCCAAATAATTATGAGTTGGGTGCTATCCTGATTTAAACAGCAACCATCCGCCTGACTCAACCCACCTTCCCTAGGAACATTTTTTAAAGCCAAATGTTACAGAACTCTAAGACATGTCCACACCTTTCACCCCATTCTTCTTTACTGATTTTAATTGCTCATACTGTGAACAGCCAAGAACCTGTCCTGGGGCAGGTAAGTGAATGCAAGTTAGTCTGTAGGAGACAGAAAAGTTGTGGGAACACTGGCGTCATTCAGGGATTTGTTCCCAAAGCTGTTGATGGTCCTCTGTCCCTGTATGCCCACTTCAGGCAGCTGCATCCCATTTTTTGATAACTTGAAAATGAATCTTCACCAGAATCAATTCCTGCCCCAGAGGAATCACAAAGACATCCAGAAGGGGAACCAGGGGACTTTCAGAGGTCACGTCTCCTTAGTGAGAGAATGTGTGTGTGTACTCTTGATTGCTGCTTGCCCTGTTACATCTATTCCCATTGACTAGCCACTTTTTGCCTGTCTGAAGGATTTTGATGGGTTTCTGCCATCTCTGGAACACCAATCTTTTCTACTGCCTGGCCTGGTTTCTGGAATGTGCTTCTTTGTCTGATCCATTACTAATCTCTGACACTCACTAAGTTAGGCTTTCTTTGGTTCTATATCCTGACCAGTGACTCTTAACCAGGTGTTGGCTGCAATAGAATCACTTTCAGAACTACCACTGCTTCACTGTTACTTTGCTCCAATTATGGCAATGTCACTGAAGGCTGCCAGAATCATCTTAGAGGCCAGTCTGGGTACCTAGCTCATTTAACAGGAATGAAAATCTTCTTTCTGAAAAAAGTCCAGTGAAGGCTCAGAGATAACTCCTTTACTTAGATTTCCTACTAAAAGCTTTGATATGGCTCCGATCAAAGCTTATCTTCATTTTAAAAATGTTACCTGGGATATGCTAGCAGAGATTAATAAAGAGAAGCAAGAAACATTGAAGTTAGATTTCTCAGAAGAGGAAAAAAAGGAGTGATGGAAAAAAGGTCTGGTGTTGGGAGGTCTAGTTTAGTAGGGATTCTGCTACTTAAAAAGTTATATGACTTTTTATACTTGGTCTCTGTCTCTACTAAGGGCTCAGTTTTCTCACTGAAAAATAATGATGTTGAATAAAATTTTAAGACCCCTTCCATTTTAAATTTTTAAAAATTCAGGCATTCTCATATACTGCTAGTTGGAATACTGGCTAATTAATGAGATGCAAATTTTGGAGTTACACTTGGGATTCAAATATGACTCTATGACTTACTAACTCCTTAACAATCTAAGTCCAAAGACAAAACTTTTGTGTTGTTTGTTTCCTTATCTTTTATATGAGTGTCATAGATACTTTCTAGGGTCTTTGTGAAGACTATGAATTTATAATACCTAAAGTACAGCATAGAGTTAGCTCAATGAAAAGCAGGTATTATAGTTTTCTTTAAGTAACTTGGTAATATGTTTCAAGAGCTATAAAAATGTGCATTCTTTCACACAGAACATACTTCTAGAAACATTCTGAGAAAGAATTCAAAGCAAAAATGTACCATAAGGATGTTCGCAATAGTACTGTTATTTGTAATGGTAAAAAACTGGAAATAACGTAAATGCTCAAAAAGAGAGGACTGGTTAAATATGGTAAATTATTATGATGGAATACCACACAGATATTAGGTATCATGTTGGAAAAGGATATTTAATGAGGTGAGAAAATGCTCATGATGTTTTTTTTTTCTTAAGTAAAAAATGTGGGTTAGCTCTAGTTCTAGCAGAATGGCAGATTAGATAACCTATTTCTAAGGCCTAAAGAGGTTTCTGGACTACTTACTACACATGGCCAAGTTTAACAACTAGCATCTTTCAAAATACACCAAGTCCAGCTTGCAGTTAGTGCTTGTTATCTAATTATTATTTAAGTATTGTTATTATTTAAATGTACAAAGCTGTCAGGTAAGTCTTAGAGAAAAAAATCAGTTTGCTGGTTTTGCAACTGGAGTTCTTGACAGGAAGGGAAAAAAAGGTATTTCCCTGATTGAACAATGAACTTATGGCATTAAGAAAATTAAAATGCAGGCCAGTGTCTTACAGTTCTTAAAATTATTAAGAAGGAGTTTTTGTTTTTAAATAAAGCAGTTGAGTTTATATTGACAAAGTAAATCATTAATATTCTATTTCATAAGAATATTTGATTTATAATAATATATTGACTGATTACAGGAAATTTGGAACTAAACAGGGATTAGTTAAATAGTAAACTGTTCTTTGTGATAATTTGAAGCCAAGTTTAAGTTAAACCTCAAAGAGGGAATTGGGCAATAGGAAATTTCTGGTGGGCCGTGTAATCAAACCAAAACCATATGTATGGGTGAGGAAAGGGGATATTCTGCAATGGTGGAAGGTATCTCTTAATATGATGTCCCTATGGAAAGGAAATTAAATGAGATCATGTATGAAAGAGTTTACCATACAGCTGGTATTTTGATGGCAAGAAGGTATTTTTTAAAATGTGAAAAAAATCTCTAATGAGATAAGACTTGGTAAGTTAGTAGGAAAAATGTAAATATGCGTAATAGCATTTCCCACATAAGTGGGGCATAAAGTGCTCAGCTTGCAGCTGGAAACACCACCGCTTCTTCCTTAAGGGGAGGTTCTGGTCTCTCCTTCAATCACTCCAAGTGCTTCAGTATGGAGGGGAGGCAAAGAGGCCTGTGCAAGGAGCAGGGGAGGCAGGCAGATTCACTGGCGAAAGTTCAGTGTTAGCTGAGTGCTGTAACTTCCTAGTGAAATGCTTCTTTTAGAATGGGAAAGGAGTTTCACATTATTCTGTGAGGCCTTAGGGGAGGCCCCAGAAGATGGGAGTAGAGGGAGGCGGGTGGTAGGCAAGGCTCTAGTCTCGGCCCTCCATTTTTGCCTACAGACTTTGTACTTCCGTAGGTTTGATATGAAAAGAAATTTTGGTGCTCAAAAAGTTTGGAAAACACTCATTAATGGGAGGGTTGAAAAAAAATGGGGAAGTAGGTGATAAAACTGGGAGGATGGAGGAAAAAGAATAAGACCAGTTTTTCTGAGATTTCTCTTTATTTGGTCTGTACTCTCCTTTAATTATAGCCCTGAGCCTTGACTTAGTCTTGTTGATAGTGCAACCTCAGCCAGGAATTCATTAGACAAGTCAGCATAGTTGATGTAAAGAAAAGAAATTTGAATCAGATGCATCTCTGCCCTCTGGGAAAGTCTGGGCCAGTAGGGGAGAAATACAGAAACCTGCTGTGACTCTGCATGGCATGTGTCACACAACAAAGTTGGAAAACCTCTGCCAGGCTGTTCTGCTCACCTGCTTCTAAAGCCCGAAGTCCTACCTCTTCCATGAGGCTTCTCCATCCCCGCAGCCCCCATAGTGACACACATGTCACACACTACACAGCCTTGGACAGCGCCTGGGAGGCTGTGCGTGCTCGTTAACATGTGTAATGATTCTCAGGTATATGTTTTATAGTTCCCATTTCAACTATAAGCAATGGGAGGGCAAAGCCCATCATGTTCCTGTCTTCCCCCTTAGTACTTACTGAAGACATTCAATAAATATTTGAATGGGAAAAATGGAGTGGCAATGGGAAAAAAAACATTGGTGAAAAGAACAAATAGAAGAGTTACAGAACATATGAAAAGTAGAGAAAAACATTACTATAAAATGTGAATGAAGACAGTCTGTGCCATGTGATGTGGGATGTATCTGTCTGTATTTGTGGTCATTTTTATAAGTGAGCAAATATGACCAGAGATCAATCAATCTTGGTCGAGAAATTCCCTGACATCATAAATTAATTAAGGTGGGGAAAGAATACCTACCCATCAATTCGGAAAAGGCAGAATTCCTCAACATTTTTTCCATGTTCATACTTCTGGGTAGAACTGCCAAAATATATAACTGGAAGAGACCTGAAGATCCTGGGATCAACTGCCCTCATCGGATGGAGGACACTGATAGCTGATAAGATGAGGGACCTGTCCTCGTGCCCTGTCCACAGAGCCAGAACCCACGGCAGGTTCCATGTGGACAACTGTCATCACTAATTCACATTGTAAGGGAACCTAGTTTGAGTTTCGAGGTACTTTGTTCATGTCTATAGAAATGTCAGTTAACTATCAGGCTTTACAACAGACATTCTTCTGAGTTGGCTTTAATCAGTCAATATATTATCTTAAAGTAGCTAAAGTTAAGAGAGCTTTTTAGGATGAACACAACTAATCTACTACTATTAAATTAAAGATGAGTTTCATTAGTAGAAACTACTGAAACTTTGATTGTTATGAAGTCCAAGTTTGAAATATAGTTTTTTAAAAATAAAGGCTTCTGATTATCTGTGTTTTCTTAATGTTAAAGTTTGAACATATTTAGAAGTTTTAAAATTAAATTTAGAAGTTTTAAAAGTCTATATTCAGAAGTTTAAAAAAAAGAACATAGGCATTTCCACATTTAGTACCTTTGACTAGTCTATCTTTAGTACTTAAAAGTATCAATTTTAAATTGCAGAGGAAGGAAAATGCTTAGTGCCAGGCCCCTGTCTATGATCCTTCACTTTGTTCAATGAATCTCAGATTTCCACTGACCAATGAATTATGACTCATCCAGGCTTAAAACAGCAGCCAGTGACAAAGGTCAGATTTAGCTGAAACTTTGCTCTAACACTTCTCTTTTCAGCACCTTATTTCTTGCTTCATATCTGAATCGATGATCGGTAGGTGTGCAAAATGGTCTCCCTCTGATTAAGAGAACTGTTGTCTAGCAAATTACCTCAAGGTTTAGATTTGGGACTTTGGCGCTATATCTTAAATAAAAAGACAACTAAGAAGATTGTACAGGCTGCCTAATAATCTTATGATGGCCTGGTGCTTAGTCTTGCCTCAGGAGGTGAGTGGAGGAGGACAAGGAAAAGAGTTAAAAATGGGCCAGAGGGTGTGAAGGAGAGTGCTCCCTGTACCTATAAACCAATGATGTCCCAACAGAGCTCTCTGTGAGTGTGGCATTGTAGTCTGTATCATCCAGTATGGTCACCATTAGGCCCATGTAGCTACTGAGCACTTGAAAACTGGAACTGAACTGAGTTTCCAATTTATTTAATTTATTTTCAATTTCAATAGTTACAGTGGTTAGTGGCTACCACTGCCATCTACCATGGCAGTGCAGGGTAGATGCTTTTTTAACTTAAATTGTTGTTCTCACAGGTTAGTATGAATTTATCTAAATACACGAGTGTCTATTAGGAACTGGGAATATAATAAATTTAGCACAGTCCCTACTCCCAGGGAGCTTGCACTCTGGTGGGAAAGAGAAAAATCAATGGATAAGGATATTATAGTGTTAAGTGCCCTAACGTAACAGAGATGGGAAGGTTATTACAGAAGCACAGAGAAAGGAGTCCTAATGGGTTAGTGGTATCTGGGAAAAGAGAAGGTGGGGTACATGCTGACTGTTAAAGAATGAACAGGAGTTACAAGTGAGGAAGGGAGTTAGGAGTTAATGGGAGGGGGGTCAGGAGTTAGGACACAGCTAAGCACAGAATTGAAGAGTGAGGGAATGTGCAGGAAGGAACAAATGGCCGAGTGCGGCTGAAGTGTAGAGCGTGAGGCAGGGAGTGGTACTGCAAGCATCAGATCACTGGGGCTCTTATACATCTCATTATGGGACATGAACTTAATCCTGTAAGTGATGGGTAGCCTTCAAAAGGTTTTAAGCGGGAGTGACAAAGACTTTGGTCTTGAGTGCAAGATGGAATTGGGGAAGCTAGGAAGAAGAAAGGTAAGATATGACTGATGAGAGAGAGACAGCACATGTGAGAGAGTGAGCGCTGGTCAGGCAGTAATAAGGATACTTCTTTATTATTCTTAATGTTTGAAAAACATTTAGTAACAAAACTGTTATTCTTAGAATTTCCTGAATTAAGGATAGAGACTGATAAGAGGGTAACTAAAAAATAATTCCTTAGATTCCACCTTGGATGAATGTGGAGAGAATGTAGTCAGTAACCAAGAGGGCAAACACTGACGAGAAGCTAGCTGTCTGTGTTGCTTGGTTTGGTAGGGGAGAGGGAGAAGGGAGGCAAGAATATAGTAATTTTATTTTACACAAGCTGAGGATTAGGCAGTGGAGATACACCATACTGATGCTGCAGACAAAGGCTTCATCAGCATCAGGACAGATGTGAGATTTTTCCCTCAAAGGGCAGGAGGTGAAAAATGAAATCTGGAGAACACTAGCAAACTTTTTTGAGGCCTGTCTGTTGCTATTACCATTATGGAAATAACAGCCGTCTGTGTGTGTGTGTGTGTGTGTGTGTGTGTGTGTGTGTGTGTTTTAGAGAGAGAAATGGATAATATTACAGTAAGTGTTTTTAATGGAAATATGTTTTTCTTTTTCCTTCTCCCAAATAAAGGGAAAGATATTAAAGATAATAATATGAGTTTGAAAATTGTTGACTTACTTTAATCTCACTATAATCTAAGATTATATCAATATTTCAAAACTTATTCGATAAACTATGGGTACAATATTGGTCTTTGCTAAGTAACAGTAAGTAGTCCCCTATTTTATTTCCTGCTAAATAAATGAATTTTAATCCTAGCTTTATTGTTTGAAAAATAGGAAGAGATAAAGGAACAACTGAAGGAAGCAACATGATTAGTAAACTGGGTCAGAGAGAATTAGCATCCCAAACTTGGAGTCAAGATTTATGAAATGGGACCCCACATGACCGCACCTCGGAATCAGAGCTGTCTAGTTCAGCCAGCGTTGGAGCTTTGAGGAGTTTCTTCCGCTGTACAGGCACCTGCTGCACATCACTTAACCCATTTTCTGTTTGTGATGTTAAACCTCCATTCACCATTGATGATTCCACAATGTTCTTTGGAGATTCAGGGGTACTTACATCTGGTAAAAGAAAGAAGAAAGCTTACCTTTTCTTGAGCCAAGAAAGGTAATCAGTGGACCAAATGCACTTTTCACACAAATACAACACATAGGCTTGATATAATAATACCTACATATATAAAACATTTTTGGTAGCTATTAACTGTTGGAGTCAATTAAAGAAAATTGACTAATTATGTATTCACACTTATAGATTAGAATTTAGAGCTGGAAGAAATCCTACAGATATAACTGACTTCAACTTCTTTATTTTCAAGAGGCCCAGAGAGGATAATTTTACTTTATAGCCTCTAAAGAGCTAGTGATAGATGGATTAATGTGATGGCATGCATAAAGCCTTATTAGGCCTATGGCTCTAAGATATGAAAATGGTTTGATTTAAAATAGCTAATAATCTATATTCATCTAAACATGAAACACAAAGAATTTGGGATATACTCTCTCTGATAAAACTGAATTCAATTATTCAGAGCTCAAATCTGAATGGGAAGGCAATATAACAAATGAAAAAAATGCAGCAGTACAGAGCAGAGTACAGGGCACAGAGTACAGAGAACAGAGCATAGAGCACAGAGTATAGAGTACAGATTATAGAGTATAAATATAGAGTATAGACTATAGAGTACAGAGACAGAGTATAGAGTACAGAGTATATAGAGCACTGAGTATAGAGTACAGAGCACAGACTGCAGAGCATAGATTATAGACTACAGTGTATAGAGTACAGAGAACAGAGTTAGAGTCTAGAGAGCACAGTATATAGAGTACAGAGTACAGAGCAGACTACAGATTGCTAGTTACCTAACCTCTTGTTTCCTCATCTGTTAAATGTGCTAAAAACAGACATGGGCTTGTTGTAAGGATTAAATAAATTAACAATTGCATATAAAATACTTAATACTGTGTGTAACAAAGGCAGTGCACAATGAATGTTAACAATTATTAATGCTGATCTGTATCTTCATTAGCAAGTTAACTAAGGCTCAGAGTAATTTGGCCAGAGTCACACAGCTGTGGCAGAGCTGATATCTGAGTCCTTATTATTCACTCTAAAGGCTACTTTTATTTTGTTCTACAGCTTGTAATTTCCCAATGCAAGTGGAATTAATTTTCTGAAGTATTTCAAATGAGGTGTTAAACATGGACAAAGTTTAATAACTAACTACTAGAGTATTTAACAATGAGAAAAAGCAGTCACTAGATAATTTAAATTCTAAACCAGCACCATGAACTAATCTGTGAATATGGAACAGTCTGTGAAGCTCCTGTAGTTGAGGGTAAAGGGTACAATAGGCACTAAAGTGAAAAACCCATGATTAATGCTCCTTTAGAAGGGGAAAGCATTGTAACTGAAGTTATTATAAAATATTTTATTAATAGTCGTTTCCCCCCAACATATAATATTTATATGCTTGTATAAGGTAGATTTCCACTAAACATTCAGCATATGTGTGTTGTAATACAGCCTTCCTTGATATAATTTAAAAGAATCATGTAAATTATTTATTATAAATGATATATATCTAATTTAACATTTACAATTTCTGCTTATTTTTAGAGATCAATAAGGCCATAGAACATGCCCTTGTGAACCAGAAGGGTTTGAGTAAATAAGGAAGGAAGGAGGAAAGGAAAAAGAAAGGAAGTAGACATACCTGTCAATCATTAATCATTTTATATAAAATTTCTAATAGAAAAGTCAACAACACATGCATTAATTATGTTATTACCTTTTCAAGAATTAAGTAGCTAGGACAAATACATAACTGGGGAAGGAGGTATGTTGAAGGGAAAAGAAGGGCAAAAGCAGTAAGTTTTTACACAAATTATAAAGCTTAAAATTTTTAAATAAATCTTTCAGAAGATATAGAGAGCAGTAAGCTGCCACAATTAGGAGAGTAATTTAAAAGTTTTCCAGAAAGCAAAGGAAAAAATGATTGGGCTAATTGGTTAATTCCTATTTAATGAAAAAGGGCAGTGTTTAAATATGGTCTTGAAGTGTATTTTAAAAAATCTTATTCCATAGTGTATCTTATTTTAAGCACTTGCTATAGAATTGTTCATGTCGTGGAAGTCTTTCAAGAGAAAGTACAAAGTAAAATTGCACACACCTCTCACCGCTTTTAGCTACCCTTATTCCAATCAAACCTCCCAAATTGGAGGTATTGTAAAAAAAAAGAACATAGTCAGCTTCCCAAATCTCACATTCCTAATCTTCCAGATCAGAGCTTCCCTAAGGATGAAACCACTAGTAGTACATGGAGGAAAGTTGCAACAGTTTTAATGGTTATATATTTAATTTAGTGTTTCCAAAAAAATAACTACTATATCAGATACATGATTTTATGGATGTTTTTGCTTAAGACATTTTAAAAAGTAATTTATGGTAGATTAAAAAAATTTAAATAATACTGGTGGCAGGCACTTCAACCTGGCAAAAATCATGAGAGTGGTCTCTGAAGTGAACTTTAGGGAACATTGTTAAGTGATGGCGGCTGCCATGAGTTTATTTCATTCTCAGTGCAGGGGGCTTGAGAAATGACCAAACAGCTCTCTAATGCCTAAACACTGTGCTAGGAGACTGATAACTGTATTTGAGCTCACTGACTGAGACTACTAAAATAAACACCTTACACTAAATCCAAAGCTTTGAGACAAATGGAATTAATAAAAATATGCTATGTAAGTCAGGTTTCTGAATAATCTCATAGAAGACTAAATACTATATGTGGTTTTATCTCATATTACATATTATAAAAGAACCACTTTTAACATATTTTTAAGAGATGTTTTAAAGTAGTTTTATTATGTATTCTTTTCTATTTAAACGTATGAATCCTCATTATTAATTAAATGCATTTGGTGAGAAAACCAAATACTTAGATAAATCTTTGTACTTCTGTATAAGTCAGAATTTCTTCAGAAAAAACTGGTAATATTTATATGTAAGCAAAATATTTAAGATGATAGATATGGCTTTAGAAGTCACATAACTTAGATTCCGAATCTAAAATGCATAACCATGATATTAAATACTTTATATAATGACCAGCTGCTGCCTTATTAGTGGGAAAAATATAACAGGGATACAGATTATATATTTAATATTTGCATTGGAAAAATAAATTATACTTGCTTTAATTACTGTTGAATGGATTTACCACTAAGAATTAATATTTCTAAGACATAGCTAAACTACAGAATATGTTTTATTATATCTTATTCTACACTTAAGATTAGAGGCATTATCTATACTAGATGTTTAAATATTTATTCCTTTGTTTGTTAATTTTCCAACTTCGAGAAAAAATGCATTCCAATCTTTGCATTTAGGTTAGAAGAATGAACCAATCTTTTCCATTTTATAATTTGGGACATTTTAATTGATTAGTCAAAATGAAACAATGAAAACATAAAAGTAGCACAAGAAATCAAGAATGAAGCATGTGGAAATCATGAAGTACACTAAGGTATGAAATAAATTATGGCAAATGATAAGCAGTAAAAGCAAACAAAAATGTTTTGCTACTCTTATATCAAGGAAGTTAAGTACCAAGAACTTTCTTCCCAACACAGAACCCATTATATTAGCTATAAGAAATCAAAGTACACCTATATCTCACGTGTGTGGGCATGCATACTGTCTAGGTCAGCCACCTGTGCCTAACCTGTGTGAGCCAATAGTCAATGTGTTTAGATAGCCAGCTGCTCTCATACAGTCCAACTGATGGAAACATCTTCAATGGATTAGAAGAGAGAGTTTATAATATATACTGCAAACTTTGGGGGAGTTGCAGTAACATATATATTCCAAAACATTTCTGAGTTTATTTTCCACACCAGATTTTTTTACAAGATTATTCTGCAAATAGTTAATAAAATGAAAAACTTTTCAAATGGATAAAGAAAATAGAAAAAGCTCTCCAGTGGTCAGTCAAAAGTAGTAAGTGAAGATTATAAAATATTTATCCAAGTTTCTTGAAAGCTCAAATATTAGTCATGTCTGAGACCTACAAATATAAACAGAAATTTAAAAAACAGTTGGGAACTAGTTTAGCAGTTGAAAGGTACTCAATAAATATTCATAGACAGAATATGATACTAGAACTCTCTGGCTCTTTAAATATGAATTTGTATGGAAGGCATGCCAACAATTCCATGGCAAATAAAAGAAAATTCTGGAAGAAAATATTAATCTCAATATCTTCTCTCATTTTATGTTCAAAATGGCAGCTTCCAAAATTAAAAATTGTAACTTGCAAAATAATTTATTGGGATTAAGCTGGCTTGGAAAAATCACTCAAATATAGTTTAAAAACTCAATTTAAAAGGAAGGCTTATTTTACAGATCAAATTTAGTCATTAATAGTTACTTATTTCAGGACTGCTTCTTCTCTTTTTGAACCCCTTCCTCCATTTTTTGAGCCCTTTGAGCCTCGCCTTTGCATGTGGCCCACTCAAACTCTTTGGAATGTAATTTCTCTTCTAATAATGGGCCCTTGAGCCATTCTCTACTGCTTGGGCCTACTTCTATTTCTTTGAAATGTACTATCTCTTCGAATAAACTTTTTTTTTCAGTTACTTTACTCCGGCTTGTCATTCAATTCTTTGCTCGAGTTGCCAAGGACCTGCACTTTGTGCCCAGAAGGGCCCACTCTCCGACAACAATTTTAATTATTCTACCAGCCAGAATAACAAAGAGGACAAGGGAAAGTTCCCCCATCCCCAACATACCTATTGTTCATCCTTATTAGATTCAAATAAGTGTCTGGCTGTTCAACATCAAAGAAAAAAATAATAAAGCAGTTACTCCATTTGATTTTTGTTTAAAAAAAATAAAAGAAATGGGAACCAAGCTCAATGATATTTTTAATTTTGTGAACACAGGCCCCTACCACTTCTCACTTGCAAAATCAAATGCCTACAGGGGCCAGGCAGGTATTCAGTGAAAATGAATTTACGGAATGAGCTGGGGAAAAAACCCCAAAAGAAATGACATGGCTCTATTAGTTTATTGTTCATTTAATATTTTTCATAAAGTCATGAATCTAGAAAAGAAACATTTAATTAAACAATAAAAAACATTAAAAATGTTACTTGTTTCACTATTAATCTCTGTCTATTTAAAAGAAGGAGTCTCAACTTGTACTACAAACCTAGGACATATATTTCACAACCAAAGCCATTACAATACTTTTCTGTTTTTATACTTTTAATCAACACTCAGAATCATTTGTGACTGGGCTCTATCTACAGGGAGCACAGAGATAGAAAAGACAGCTCTTGCTCATCAACTGAGGAGTGGTGGTCCTCTGAGGTAGCTGACAGTTTTTAGTTTAGCTACTGAAGTGCTTCAGAAAATATGAAATGTCAAAACTTTGTTTCTTGCAAGTCTTTTTCTATTCTCTCTCTTTTTAAAGATTTTATTGGGGAATCAGGGCAGGGGAACAGATAAGTTGCTGTCCTTTTGTTCTTCAGTCTAGTTGTGGAGGACGTCACTTCACTGGCCCATGTTGGTATTTATCATTGTGCTCTTCTCCGGTAAGAGGGTCGCTCCTTGGCCATTGGACGGCTCCTCACAGAGGCTCAGGGCAGCTCACGAAAGCTCATGACAGCTTCCAATCAGCCCCACTGCAGCCTACGCTGTCGCCGGTGACTCATGGCAGCCCAGCTCCAGGTTGACTTGTTGTTCACCGTCTTAGCTGTAGAGGGCGCAGCGGCATTGGCCCTCATGTGAGATCCGAACCGGGTGCTGCTGCTCAGAGGTGGTGTCCCAAGCCACTCGGCCAGCCCTCTTTTTCTATTCTCTTAAGGCAAAGTTCTGTTTTAGACTTTGACAGCATTGCTTTAGAAGAGTGTGGGTGAGTGAGGACGACCATAAGGACTGACAGCCATATTCAATATCATAGGTATGGCATAATGGTTCTTCCACAATCCCTTGGTAGGCAATAGATTTATTGCAGTTTTAATTTTTAAAAGTATGTTGTTTTCAAGCAAGCAGAAAGTTTTATTTTATTGACCACTGCCTAGAATAAGCCTTTCAATTTTCTTTTTTGACATGTTTGAACAAGCTGATGAATGAAATATATTTTATGGAAACCACAAAATCCACATCAGGTGTGAAAGTGTCTTTTTTTTTTTTTACCTGACAAGTCAAAACTATAAGTCATGCTAAGTGGCCACATCGTTGAAAAAAGAAAACAAACAATAAAAAGAAAGCAATTCAGCTGTTACAAATAACAGGGAGGACGAAAAAAAAGGGGAAGATTCAAGAAGACCCATAGGGGCACATTCCAGACTTCTAAGGCATAAGGCAATGAATAAAAATCTGAAATATAACAAAACCGTGAGTGTTAGTTTCAAATCTACCAAGACTTGAAATGGAGTAACAATAAAAGAAAACAAAAACTTTTTAAAGAACATGTTCAAAATGAAAGTATAATAAAGATACAAACAATTTAAAGAATCATAGCACAGGATTTTTTACTTAAAACACAAAATATATCAAAAGAAAAAAGTAGCTATTTAAAAACATGGTTTTAGGGAACATTCCAAAATCTTTAAAATTTAAGGATAAATGTGTTCTTAAATAACTTATTTCAGGATGAAAATTCGGCTCTCTGCATAAAGGTGAAACATTTTATTTATTAAAAAAAATCTCATTCAGGAGCTAGCAGCATCACAATGTGACAATAAACTGTCTATTGTAGGCAGTATAACCTAGTAGTTGAAAAGAGGCTGTAGGAGCCAGAATGCCTAAGTTTGAATCTCAGCTCTGCCACTTACTAGCAGTGTGATTTTGCTCAAGTTACTTAATCTCTCTGTGCTTCAGTTACTTTATCTGTAAAATGGTAATAATGTTACGTATCTCATGGGATTGTTATGAAGATTAAATGATTTCATACACAAAAAAGTGCTCAGAACAATGCTTGGCACATAGTAAAAGCTCAATAAATATACTTTCTTAAGAATAAACTTATTTCCTGTTGAAATCATTTGTTTTTAAATTTTTATTACATACTAAAAACTACTGAATTGTATACTTTATTATTATTATTATTATTATTATTATTATTATTATTTTTAGCTGAGCCATCCTGCTACCTGTTGGCAGCTCAGCAGCTGCTCAGCTTGGGCTGGACTCGAACCGCTGTTGCTCAGAGCTCAAACTCTTGAGTGAGCTCTTAACCAACTGAGCCACTCGGCCGGCCCTCTGAATTGTATACTTTAAATGGGTGAATTTTATGGTAGGTAAATTATATCTCAATAAAACTTTTTGAAAAGGTTATTACAAAGATTTGAAGAATTTGGGTATTCATAACAGTGAGAATTATCTATTTCCACGACAGCCCAGAATTTTTACCAGGACTGTCTATTCTACAGCCGAAGCTCAGGGAGGACAGGTATCTTTATGGTCAGAAGAGAATAGAAGGCTAGAAGGGAGGTAAGTAGAAGGCATATCAGGCAGAATGTCTCCCTAGTTGATATTTTCCAGGCAGACTGCCTATTGAGTTCTAACACCAAATTTGATACAATGTAAGTATCTCTCAATATGTCTTTTGGCAGATGTTTTGAAAGGAACAATTTATATATACAACCTAAAGTCTCAATATAGCATTTTTAAAAAATAATGTGAAGGAAAGCATTGAGTTACATCCAAATACAACTTAGCAAGATGTCAGAATCATACGTAGATGTTTTAAAAAGCACTTATGGCAACAAAGGGGATGTGAATCTTAAATGGGCAAATAAAGCAACTGTTAACAATCATCCTTACTGTTTGATGATCAGGAATAATACTTTAGGTATTTCATCCTAATATATAAAAAAGAATGTAACTTTTAAATAAGCATTTTACTAAGTTTTAATTGTCTCATAGGAAAGTGGTTTAGAAATTTTATGTTGATGAGAATAACCTTTCACGCACCATTAAAAAAAACTCTGCATTTCTAAACTCAAATACTATCAACTCTAGATTTCCCTAATTATGTGAAGAAAATAAAATACTACATAGTCTCAAAGTACTCATCACTCTTCTCTGATATCTTCTTATTCTGCTCTTCTCTGATACATGAACATATCTTTTGAAATAAGACTACTGCACAAGAAAGAGATGTTAATGTTTCTTGGAAGATGAGGTTCAGATCTTTTCCAAGGTTTATATAACACAAAGAGGTCAGCAATTGAGCATCATAGCTGCTAAGAGGTTTAGGAAAAAAGACGCTTTTGAAGAAACAACTTATATTTAAAACCCAAAGTCTCAATACAGTATGAAATGTTAGGAAAAAGAAAATGTCAAATATGAACAAAGACTATGTTAACAAGAATAGTAATTTCAGACTTATTAGGAAAGAATAGAAACAGTCTGAAAACAATAGTGAAATAGATTAAAAACCACCACTTAGCCACATGTAAGGATATCATGTCCTTATAAATAATGTTTTAAGTCATATTAAATGGCATAAGAAGATGTTTATGCCACATACAATGTCAAACGAAGAGAGAATACTGTATACATACAACTTGTTTCCACTTCATAATGCACAAATAGATTTGCAATGAATGCCTCTGGCTGTTGAAATTATAGGTAATATTTCTTTTTTAAACATTTACACATTTTCCCCATTTCAGTAGTGGGTTTCTACTTGCAATTACATGGAGGAGAAAGGTTATGAAAATATTTAGGGTGGCCAGCCAAGTGGCTCAGGTGATTAAGAGTTGGCGTAAGAGCGTGAGCTCTGAGCAACAGGGCCACTGGTTCGATTCCCACATGGGCCAGTGACACTGCGCCCAAGCTGAGCTGTCGCTGAGCTGCCAACAGGTGGCAGGATGGCTCAGCTGGTCTAACAACAAGATTCCTTGTTCAATGGTGGACTACGCTCACCAGCAACTAAGACTGAACTCGGCACCTTGAGCTGAGCTGCCACCCGGATGGCTTAGTGGATAGAGCGTGCGCTCTTAACAATAAGGTTGCTGGTTCAACTCCCACATGGGATGATGGCTACACCCACCTGCAACTAAGATTGAACACAGCACTTTGAGCTTAGAGGCCACGAGCTGCCGATGGGCAGCCAGATGGCGACTGGTGCCCTCCACAAAAAAGATTGAAGAACAACAACTTGGCTGGTCCCCTTCCCCAATTCCCCAAAAAAATGTTCAAAGAAAAATATTTGGGGAAACATTTCTTCAAGTTAATTCTGCAAAACTTATCCCAGCCAAACTCCCCAAAGCAAAACTATATAGTAAGAACCAATATACATATATATAGAAATAATGAACCCAAATCCTCTATTGTCCAATTAAAATTCAAGGTCAGTTTGAATGCAGAATTCTAGAAGTAAGTCTCTCATAGAACAATCACTTTCTGTAACAGCTCAATTATGTTTACTGTGAAACACGAAGTTGTCAAGATATAATCAACATAAAATTGATATTTAATCATTCTAAAGTAGGGCTCCTATTAGTTAGTATCTAATTTGTTTAAAATAGAACAGGGCTGGCCGAGTGGCACATTGGTTAAGAGTTGGCTTAGAACGCCAGCTCTGAGCAGCAGCACCCTGGTTTGGATCTCACATGAGGGCCAGTGATGCTGTGCCATCTACAGCTAAGATGGTGAACAACAGCTCAACCTGGAGCTGGGCTGCCCGTGAGTCGCCAGCAGCAGCGGTGGCTGCAGCCCCTGCTACAGTGGGCTGCCATGAGCTACCGTGAGTGGCTGGCAGCCAGTGTGAGCTGTCGTGAGCTGCCGAGAGCGGCCGTCTAATGGCTGGCAAGTGACTGCCTCACCCGGGAAGAGCACAATGATAACACCAACATGGGCCAGTGAAGCAACATCCTCCACAACTAGACTGAAGAACAAAAGGACAGCAACTTGTCTGTTCCCCTTCCCCGATTCCCCAATGCTGTTCCCCTCCCCCAATTCCCCAATAAAATCTTAAATAAAATAAAATAAAATAAAATAAAACAGAAGAATATGTTTGTGATGACCTTCCAGGCAATGTTAGAGTGTCCTCTTGATGTCTTGCCTTAAACTCCCTCAAATGGTCTCACTTAATGCCCTTTTATTGGCTGCTGTTAACACTCATGTATTATCTCTTGCAGCATGACCATGCATGATACTCCAGAGTCACTCTTCTATAAGCATCTATGGGCAGGGAAAATGCTACTCATCTCTGTATTCAACTAGCTGGTACAGTGTTTAATAGAAAATAAAGGTTCAAAAAACAATTGGAAAAACAAAGAAACTAGATGTCAGCTATCATCCAAATCACACAAGCACATTATGCTTGTTTTGTTCCTTTTTCTATTCTATTGGTGCTTCCATTAAAGTTTATAATCCCTAAGCCTAATTACTCTTTACTCCTATAAATCAGGAAGCTTACTTTCTCATGGTAATCTGTTTTACCTTATAGTTTTGTTGAATCTTTTCGATTACTCCCATTATTCCTTCTCAAGGCACAGTAATTTTTTAAAGAAAAATCTAGCCTTAAACTCCTATCCCACAATAGCATTTTCTTATTTTTCCATAGTGGTTCTAATGCTACTCTCTCAAGAAAAATGCACATACATACGAGCACACTTTTTGAAATATGCATAATTTTTTAAAAAATATTTCAGGGGATTCACAGATCTTCCGCTCAAGGATTCCCAGGATAAGAACTCTTGGTTCATACGGTGTGTGTGTGTGTGTGTGTGTGTGTGGGCTCATTATTATATAAATGTTCATATGGATTTGTCAGTTTGCAAGCTTTACACTTCATTTCAAGAGACAACACTTGGTACCATAAAAATTAGACAGGACTAAATTGATACAACTTTTACTTTGTACCTTTGTAATTGCGAAGCACATTCAAACATTTCAACACCTATGGGAGTATTTATTACAGCCTCATCCCTGTACTAGGGGCTGGGGGACACAATAATGAACAAGACAGACATGGGTCCTGTCATCATGCAGGTCACAATGTAACAGAAGGGCTGAAAGTCAAAGAATATCAATATGAAGTGATTAAAGAGTTTACAGCTGGAAGCTGGAAGAGCAGTCAGAGCTGATGCAATAAACTAGACAAGAGAAGCTTGGGTTAGGATCGTGGCTGTTGGGCTAAACAGTGGAAGACTAGGAAGACCCAGAAGTAAAATCAACAGGGCTTGGCTATTAAGAGTCAAAGATGATGCTGAAGTTTCTGTCTTGGGCACCCTGAGAGGGGAAACAGGAGATGGTTTGGAGAAGAAGCAGATAAGTTCACTTGTGGACGGACGTGTTGGGCTTGTCTTGTTTGTAGGATATAAGGAGGCCCTATCAGATAGAAGATGTATGAGTCTGAACTTTTAGAGAAATCTGTGCTGTAGATTAGGAACTGGAAGACAGTCAGAAACAAAAACCATGGAAAAGGTTGTGGTTTAATAGGGAAAAATGAGCCCAAGATAGAAACCTGAAGGATCAAAAAGAGTCTGAGAAAGGTAGAAATAGAGATCAGGGGAGAAAACTAGAAGAGTGTGTGTCACAGAACTGATTCCTTTCCTGTGCAGGTGTAACTATAATCTATTTTCCTAAAGGAAGTTTCTCTAAATTCTTTGGGCATCTTACAAATTGGAAGAGAGCTGTATAAACAAAATGTTTACAAACATTTTATAATATGGTCTATGTATAAACCAAAATGAATGTGTGCTTATAGAACACATTAAAAAAATAAATATGATAAATATAAAGGAAGTTTGGGAATAAGATAAATGATATCAGGTAGTAATTGATGCTTTGATCACATAATGCCATATTTTTAAACCCATAATTAAGACAATAGAAACTTGAAGTAAAACTATATATCTACCTTTCTAAAACAAATTGTCTTGCATATATATAATAATTTATAAAGTATTTTGACTACAATCTTATTTAATTCTTACATAAAAGCCATAATGAAGGTTCAGAGAATTTTACTCCCCTTCTGCTGACACAGAAATTGATGATCAGAGAGGTAAAGACACTCCTAAAACCGGTCTAGAGATTGGCAGAGCTCTTTCCACTAAGCCATGATGCTCTTATATAGTTCAATATCATATAAGGAAAGCATTTCCTATTCTATGAATTTCAAGTAAGAGAGTGTGTGTGTGTGTGTGTGTGTGTGTGAGAGAGAGAGAGAGAGAGAGAGAGAGAGAGAGAGAGAGAGAGAGAGAGGGAGAGAGAAAGAGAAAAGAAACAAGTAAGTAATGGGAACTCCATAGACTATCTTGACTTTATGCCATTATGACATTATTTTTCACTGAGCTGGTTGTATAAAGACACTTTTTCAAATGGATGACTCTAGAACAGGAGTGTGGTAAGTAGCTGACTCACCTAATCTACTACGTCTAATTTCTTCTGGTGAGACGGGCCGCAGCTTTCTTTCTGCTTTGATTTCTTCTAATATTCTTTCATGGAGGCTCCGTGGCCGTGGTGGAGTAGGTTTCAGTTTTCTGGCTGAAGCCTTGAAAAAAAACCATGTTTGGAGACTTTGATTGGTTGTCCTTAAATAATTTTTACTAAAGTCAATTCATGCAGTATAGTATTATGAAATTATATTTTATTGACTGAAACATTGCTTAATAAAAGACTATTTTAAAGTCATTATCAAGATTCCTAAAGCAATAGGGAAATTACTGAATTTCACAATAATTTAGTCATGTGTGCTTAACTGATTTTAAGGAAACAGTTTTGCTATATATAATTATGTTCTCTATTTGCAAGTATGATAGGCAATCAACTGAAATGCAAGCTATACTTCAATACTATTATTGTTTTTGAAATTAACATTTTTGAGTAAGTCATCACAACCTAATTCTTAGATTATTAGTATTATTTTCATTCTATAGTTGAAGAAATAAAGGCTCTGGGAGAGGCTGATTAACTTGCTCAGACACATGTGGCTGCTAAACTTTGGAGCTAGAGTTGCAAATCCAGGTTCATTTGACTCCATGCTCTCTGCTGTACCATGACCTGCCTACTTAAAATCATGTCCTAGGTGGCCTCTTTCCCTACTTTTAAAAAGATTTATAAAATGGATGATTAGTTTTGCTTTAGATACACACAAACTGGGACAGAAATACCATTCCCTTTCCAGTTAATGAATGTACACAGGTTTGAGAGATGTTGGGGAGCACTGGCTATTCAGCCAAGGGGAAAAGACGTGAATAACAGAGAAAACATAAACTAATATTCATCCAGATTAGAATATTCTGATTCCATGGTCACTAGAAAGAACTCTGTTAACCTAAGAAGATAATTAATATAAAAGTAAATGTGCATTTACTGTAAAATCATATCAAAATGATAATTCAATCAGGGAGGTTATTAGTACTATAAAGTAAATTGGAAGGGCAATTCCTACTAGGAACAATTTGGTATTATATTTTAGCTGTTACTCTAGGAGGTGTTTGTTCAGATTTTGCACTGTAACCCAGGTTGTTTTGACTTAAAACATCCTAAAACATAAGACAGCCTTGACCGAATAAATTTTAAGTATTTTTCTGTGACTTAAGTGTAACTTACAATTGGGCTTCATCATTCTGAGAATAAAAGCTCAGTGTAAAAACTAACCACTTTAAGAGCTGAGTTCTAGAGAATACACCCTAGAAGAGAATAATTCATTCTGTGAACTCCAATCAAGAGGAATATGTCAAATTACATACTGGATTTAAAGGAGGTCTTGATCTGATGAAGTCCAGGATGATTTCATGAGCACTTTTTTTTAACCTAGGAGGAATATCACCATTCACCTGAAAAAGAAAAAAAAAGAAAATTCACCTGATTATGGGATTATCACTATAAATTTCTGGGCACAGCTGTTATCTCAACATATGCCACAAAATTACTGAAGTAATCTGTAACGTAGTAATGTAATCTGCTTCTACTAAAGACGCATTTCAAATAATTAAAATGGAGAGTAAATAGCTGTCTGGTTTAGAGCAAAAATAACTACTGCAGAATTGAAGAAATTCCAGGTTCATTTTAGTTTCATCATTTTGGGAAATTACATATAAGATACATCCCCCCCAACAAAAGTTTTTAAAATTATAAATTTAAATGGAATAAATGATAGTATGCTTATTAATTAATTATTAATTAAAAAAGAAAAAAGAAACATATCCCAAATAAAAGAACAGTAGAAAAACCCACAAAAAGAACTAAATAAAATGGAGGCAACCGATCTACCAGACAGTTTAAAACATTGCTTATAAGATTAAATGAAGCACAGGATCAAATCATGGATTTACAACACAAGGTAGCATGAAATACCCAATTGGAACAACAAAAAGAAAAATGAACTGAAAATAAAAACCTCTGGGCCGGCCGAGTGGCTCAGTTGGTTAAGAGCTCGCTCAAGAGTTTGAGCTCTGAGCAACAGCGGTTCGAGTCCAGCCCGAGCTGAGCAGCCACTGAGCTACCAACAGGTAGCAGGATGGCTCAGCTAAAAAACAAAAACAAAAACAAAAACAAAACAAAACAAAACAAAAAAACCCCCAAAGATAGTTTAACAGGCCCCTGGGGAAAAAAGTATAAACATTTGCATCATAGGGGGTACCAGAAAAAGAATAGAGAGAGCAAGGAACTGAAAATATATTTGAAGAAATAATGGCAAAAAACTTTCCTAACCTGATGAAGGAAATAGACATACAAACCCAGGAAATGGAAAGTCCCAAACAAGATGAACCCAAACAGGCTCCCATCAAGACACATCATAATTAAAATGGCAAAGGTTTAAGATAAAGAATGCTAAAAGCAACAAGACAAAGACAACTACTTACTTACTAGAGAGCTCCCATAAGACTACAACTACTTACTTACAAGAGAGCCCCCATAAGACTATTAGCTGATTTCTCAACAGAAACTTTGCAGGCCAGAAGACAGTGGCAGGAAATATACAAAGTGACGAAAAGCAAGGGTCTGTAACCAAGACTACTCTACTGAGCAAGTCTATCATTTAAAAGTAAAGACAAAATAAAAGAGCTGCCCAGAAAAGTAAAAGATAAAGGAATTCATTTCCATCAAGCCAATATCACAAGAAATGTTAAAAGAACTTCTTTAAGAAGGGGGAAAACAAACAAAAGATGATCAAAAATATGAAATATAAAATGGCAATAACCATGAACCTATCTAATTACTGTTAATGTAAATAGATTAAATATTCCAATCAAAACACATAGTGTAGTTGAATGGCTAAAAAAAAAGACCCATGCATATATTGTCTACAAGAGACCCACCTCAGATCTAAAGACACACATAAACTGAAAGTCAAGGGATGGAAAAACTTATTTCACACAAATGGAAATGTAAAAAAAAACCTGGGCAAGCAATACCCTGACAAAATAAACTTTAAAACGAAGACCAGAATGCGAGACAAAGAAGGACATTACATAATGATAATGAAATCAATCCAACAAGAAGGCATAACACTAGTAAACATCTATGCACTCAACATAGGAGCACCTAAATATATAAAACAAATATTGACAGACATAAAAGAAATTAACAGTAACACAACCATAGTAGGGGACCTTAACGCTCCACTGACAATAATGTATAGATCTTCCAGAAGAAAATCAACAAGGAAACAGCAGCCTTAAATGACACACTAGACCAGATGGATTTAATTGATATTTTTAGAGCATTTTACCCCAAAGCACCACATTCTTTTCTTTTTTATTAAGCGTAATTCAATACATTCTTTTTATTTTTTTATAGCTTTGTTGAGATATAATTCACATACTATACAATTTACCCATTTAATATTGTGGTTTTGGTATATTCACAGAGTTTTTCTACCATCACAACAATTTTATTTTTTACTTTATTTCATTTAAATCTTTTTATTCATAATTACATTAAAATTTAGGCATACAGTACAGGAAGTTGAAGGACTGCACATCAAAAGCCACCATTATCTACCCTTTGCTCCTCAATTTGGATCATTTGGGGTAACGGTGTTTTTATCTATTATTATTTTTTAAATTTATTTTTTCTTATTAGTTTCAGGTGTACAAAAACAACATAATGATTAGACATTTACACCCATCACAAAGTGAAAATGCCCCCAAGTCTACTACCCCTGTGACATCATATATAGCTATTGCAATACCATTAAGTGTATTCCCTATGCTGTACTTTACATTCCGTGACTATTTATATTTAATTATAGCTCACATTCAATATTATTCTACATCTGCTTCAGGTGTACAGGTCAGGCATCTACACAATCTATAAAGTGATCTCCCTGATAAGTCCAGTACCCATCTGGCACCCTACATAGTACGCACAACATTATTGATTATACTGCCCATACTGTATTTCACATCCCTGTGACTATTTTGTGACTACCAATTTGTACTTTCTAATCCCTTCACCTCCCCCATCTCCCAAACTCCCTCCCATCTACCAACCAACAGTTTTTCTCTGTATCTCTGAGTCTACTTCTGTTTTATTTGTTCATTTATTCTGTTCTTTAGATTCCACATATAAATGAGATCATAGGGTATTTGTCTTTCTCAGTCTGAATTACTTTACTTAGCATAATGTTCTCTAGGTCCATCCATGTTGTTGCAAATGGTAAGATTTCATTCTTTTTTATGGTAGACTAATACATCATTCTATAATGTGTCACAATTTCTTTATCCAATTGTCTATTTATTGGTATTTTGGTTGTTTCCATATCTTAGCTATTGTGAATAGCACTGCAGTAAACATAGGGGTGCATATATTTTTTTGAATTAGTGTTTTGGATTTCTTTGGATAAATACCCAGGAGTGGAACTGCTGGTTCATAATGCAGTTCTGTTTTTAATTTTTTGAGGAACCTTAATACTTTTCTCCACAATACTTTTCTTAATACTTTTGCTGCACCTATTTGCAATCCCACCAACAATGCACGAGGGTTCCCTTTTTTCCACATCCTCTCCAACACTTGTTTGTTGATTTACTGATGAGAGCTATTTTGGCAGGAGTGAGATGGTATCTCATTGTGGTTTTTATTTGCATTTCTCTGATGATCAGTGACATTGAGCATCTTTTCATTAAGTCTATTGGTCATCTGTATGTCCTCATTAGAGAAATGTCTCTTCATGTCCATTACCCATTTATTAACTGGGTTGTTTTTTTGGTGTTGAGTTGTAAGTTTTTATAAAATGTGGCTGTTAACCCCTTATCAGATGTACCATTGGCAAATATCTTCTCCCATTCAGTAGGATGTCTTGTTGTTTTGTTGATGGATTCCTTCGCTGTGAAAAAGCTTTTTAGTTTGATGTAGTCACATTAGTTTATATTTTCTTTTGCTTCCCTTGCCAGAGGGTAATGTCTGCAAGTTTGCTTCCTATATATTTTTCCTTACATGAGTTTTAAGGTTTCAGGTCTTACATTTAAGTCATTAATCAATTTTGAGTTTATTCTTGGATATGGCATAACAAGATAGTCCAGTTTCATTCTTTTGCATGTATCTGTCCAGTTTCCTGAGTACCACTTATGGAATAAACTGTATTTACCCCAGTGTAAATTCTTGCTTCCTTTGTCATAGATTAAATGACCATATAGGCATGAATTTATTTCTGGGCTCTCTATTTTGTTCCACTGATCTATGTGTCTGTTTTTATGGGAATAACTGCTATTTTGATTATGATAGCCTTGTAGTATAATTGGATATGAGGTAAAGTGATACCTCCTGCTTTGTTTTTATTTCTTATGATTGCTGTAGCTGCTTGGGCTCTCTTATGGTTCTATATAAGTTTTAGGATTATTTGTCCTAGTTCTGGGAAAAATGTCATTGGTATTTTGATAGGGATTGTGTTGACTCTATATATTGCTTTGGGCAGTATAGACATTTTAACTATATTAATTCTTCCTATCCATGAGCAAGGTATATGCTTCATTTTTATCTTCTTTAATTTTTCTTTTCAATGCCTTATAATTTTCTGAGTATAGGTCTTTTACTTCATTGGTTAAATTTATTCATAAGTATATTATTTTTTTGTGATGCAACTGTAAATGGAATTTTTTTCTTAATTTCTATTTCTGATAGTTTGTTAATGGTGTATAAAAATGCAACCGATTTGTGAATATTAATTTTGTATCCTGCTACTTTCCTAAATTCATTTATCAGTTCTAACAGTTTTTTGGTGGAATCTTTGGGGTTCTCTCTATATAGTATCATGTCATATGCAAATAATGGCAGTTTTACTTCCTCCTTTCCCATTTGGATGCCTTTTATTTCTTTTTCTTGTCTGACTATTGTGACTAGAACTCCCAGTACTATGTTGAATAAAAGTGGTGAAAGCGGCCATTCTTGTCTTGTCCTGATCTTAAGGGGAATGCTTTTAGTTTTTTCCTATTGAGTATGATGTTACCTGTGGGTTTGTCATATACGCCCTTTATTATGTTGAGATATGTTTTCTCTATTCCCACTTTGCTGAGAGTTTTTATCATAAATGGATGCTGGATTTTGTCAAATGCTCTTCCTGCATCTATTGATATGACCAATGATATTTATTTTTCATTTTGTTTATATGATGTATCACAGAAATTGATTTGTGACTATTGAACCAAGATTGCATACCACGAATGAAACCCACTTGATTGTAGAGTATGATCTTTTCAATGTATTGCTTAATTCGGTTTGCTAATACTTTGTTGAGGATTTTTGCATCTATGTTCTTTAGTGATATTGGCCAAGAATTTTCTTTTTTTTGTAACGTCTTTGTCTGGTTTTGGGATCAGGGCAAGGGTGGCCTCATAAAATGATCTTGGGAGCTGTCCCTCCTTGTGGATATTTTGAATAGTTTCAGGAGAATAGGTGTTAATTCTTTTTTGAATGTTTGGTAAAATTCACCTGTGATGCCATCTGGTCCAGAATTTTGTTTGTTGGTAGCTTACTGATTGATTCAATTTCGTGGTAGTAATCAATCTGTTCACATTTTCTGTTTCTTAATTCAGCCTTGGAAGAATATATGCTTCTAGGAACTTATCCATTTCTTCCAGATTGTCTAATTTGTTGGTACATAGATGCTCATAATATTTTAATTTGTTTTTGTTTTTGTTTTTTTTTTTTGTATTTCTGTGGTGTCTGTGGTCACTTCTCTTTCATTTCTGATTTTATTTACTTGGGTCCTCTCTCTTTTTTTCTTGATGAGTCTGGTTAAAGGTTTGTCAATTTTGTTTATCTTTTCTAAAAAACAGCTCTTGGTTTCATTGATTGTTTGTATTGATTTTTTTGGTCTCTATTTCATTTATTTCCACTCTGATCTTTATTATTTCCTTCCTTGTACTCCCTTTGGGATTATTCTACCGTTCCTTTTCCAGTTTCCTTAGGTATAAAAATAGACTGTTGATTTGAGAGCTAGAAATTTTTCTTGTTTCTTGAGGTAGGCCTGCATCGCTACAAATTTCCCTCATAGGACTACTTTCGATGTGTCCCATAGATTTTAGGCAATTGTGTTTTCATTTTTGTTTGCCTGAAAGTATCTTGATTTCTTCCTTGATCTCATTGTTGACCCCATTCATTGAATACTAGCATATTATTCAGTCTCCATGTGTTTGTGTGTTTTTCAGGTTTTTTGTTTTATTTTGTTTTGTTTGTAACTGGTTTCTAATTTCACACCACTGTGGTCAGAGAAGGCGCCTGATATGATTTCAATCTTCTTAAATTTATTGAGATTTGTTTTGTGGCCTAACATGTAATCCATCTTGGAAAAGGTCTCATGTGCCCTTGAAAAGAATGTTTATTTTGCTGCTTTGGGGTGAAATATCAATTAAAAATATCAATTAAATCTTTCTGGTCTAGTGTGTCATTTAAGGCCACTGTTTCCATGTTAATTTTCTGTCTGGAAGACCTGTCTAATGGTGTCAGGGAGGTCTTAAAGTCCCCTACTATGATTGTGTTACTGTTGCTCTCTGCCTTTATGTCTATCAATATTTCTTTTATATATCTAGGTGCTTCTATGTTGAGTGCATACATGTTTACTTGGGTTATGTCCTCTTGCTGATTTGTTACTTATTATTACATAATGTCCTTCTTTGTCACTTATTATAGTCTTCATTTGTAAGTTTATCTTGTCTGATATAAGTATTGCTACACCAGCATTTTTCTCATTTTCATTTGCATTGAATATATTTTCCATCCCTTTACTTTCAACCTGTGTCTTTCGATGTGAGGTGAGTCTCTTGTAGATGGCATATACATGGGTCTTGTTTTCTTACCTACTCAGCTACCTTACATCTTTTGATTGGAGCATTTAATTCATTTACATTTAAAGTGATTATTGATGGCTTCATAGTTATTGCCATTTTATTATTCATATTTTTTATCTTTGTTAGTTTGTTTATTTTCTCCTTTCTTCTGCTTAAAAGTCCTTTTAACATTTCCTGTAACACTGGCTTGGGGATAATTGCATTCATTTAGCTTTTTCTTATCTGGGAATCTCTTTATCTCTCCTTCAATTTTAAATGATAGCCTTGCTGGGTAGAGTAGTCTTGGTTGTAGGTATGTTTTTCATCACTTTGAATATCTCCTGCCATTCCCTTCTGGTCTACAAAGTTTCTGTTGAGAAATCAGCTGACAGTCTCATGGGAACTCTCCCTTATGAGTAACTAGTTGTCTTTCTCTTGCTTCTTTTAGGATTCTCTCTTTGTCTTTAACCTTTGCCATTTTAACTATGCTGTGTCTTGGTGTGGGCGTATTTGGGTTCATCTTGTTTGGGACTCTTGCCTTTTTTGGGCATGTATGTCTATTTCACCAGGTTGGGAAGTTTTGGGTCATTTCTTCAAATAGGTTTTTAATCCGTTGCTCCCTCTCTTCTCCTTCTGGTACTCCTATGCTGCGAATGTTGTTATGTTTGATGTTGTCCCACAAGTCCCTCAAACTATATTCATTGTTTTTTATTCTTTTCCTTTTTGTTGTTCCAATTGGGTGTATTCTGCTAACTTGTCTTCTAAATCTCTGATTCGATACTCTGCTTCATCTAATATGTTGATTCCTTCTAGTTTATTCTTCATTTCAGTTATTGTATTCTTTATTTCTGACTGGTTCTTTTTTATGGTTTCTATGTCCTTCTTTATCCTTGCTATTTCTTTGTTGAAATTCTCAGTAAGTGCCTTACACATTCTTATAACGAGTGTTGTAAACTCTGTCTCTGGTAGGTTGGTTGCTTTCATTTCATTCAGTTAAATTTCTGGAGGCTTCTCATGTTCTTTTATTTGGGACATGTTTTTTTGTTTCCTGGTTCTGGCTGCCACTCTGTATTTGCTTCCATGTATTAGGTAGATCTCCTATGTCTCTCATTCTTTGCTGGGTGGCCTTATGTAGTACATATCCTGTGTCATCCAGTTGCGCAGTCTCCCAAATCTCCTGTGTATGTGTTCCAGGAGTGTCTCTTTGTATGTTGCGTGTGTTCTTCTGTAGTAGTTAAGCCTTAATTGCTTTTGGTGCATCAGTGGGTGGGATTGACTCGTAGGCTCATTAACTGTGAGGACTGGCTACACCCACAGTATATGAGCTGCTGTGTGGGGGCTGACCCCTCAGAGGAGGCTTTGCTCCTACAAGCTCTTGTGCCTTTTGAGACTCCCCTTTGGGTGTTCTGCTTATGGGGCTAACCAGGTGCTCTTGTGCGGTCTGAAGCTGGCCTGTGGGTGTATTGTTTCTGGTGTCTCTTTGGTGGGGCTCCCATGCAGGGCAATTTAAGCCTTCCCTGTTACCAACCCACGGCTTCCTAGAAGGAGCCTCAAAGCTATGTGTGGTTGGCTGCTGCCCATGCTAGACCTGGAGGTATGTGGGGATGGCCTCGCTGTGAATTTAGGCTGGCTGCCACCAATAGTGGGCCTGAGGCAGCTTAGCAAAACATCTAGTGCCCCTCTAGGCCTATTGCCACCCACCAGCTGCCCATAAGTCCCAGCCATTGAAAGAGCCTCCATAGTTGTGTGTGCCAGGTTGGTTGACCAGTGTTGAGACTGCCTTCAACAATGCAGCACTAGCTGGGTGGGGTGGAGTTCAAGGGAGTCATGAGACATGGCCGGTGGTTTTTATGTTAAAACAGATCCAGTTCACAAACCAGTGCTACACCTGTGACTAACTTTCACAGTGCCCCAAGAACACTGCAGTCAGTCACCACCTCAGGCTCACAAATTCCCAGAAGCTATCCCCAAGTGGCTACAGTGCAGTTTTTGGGTCACTGTCCATCACAAAAATCTCCATGGCTGTTGCAGATTGTCTGCTGTTGTAAAAAACCTCCATGACTTGTGGGGCAGGGACAGCCATCCAGGAGCTGAGAGTGTCCTTGGCAATGCAGCTTGAGGTGGGTAGGGCGGGGTTCCAGGGAGCTAAGAGGTATGGTCAGTGGTTTCTACAAAGTCAATCAGTCTCAGCTCCCGCACTGGTGCTGGGCCCATGACTAATGCACAAGAACACTAACACCAGACACCACCCACCTCAGTCCCGCCACCACCCATCTACGCTAAGATGCAGGTCTTGGGTTACTGCCCAGCAGCAAATGTTTCCCAGGTCACCATAGGCCCTTTGCCCACTATAATCTGCAGCGTGTGGAGCTGGGCAAGCAGCACAGCAGTCAAGAATTTCCCAGGCGAAGTAGCACCAGCTGTGTGGAGGCAGGGGACCCAGGGTGTTACCAAAGGAGTGTGCATGCGTGGATTTCACTGCACCAACGTGGTCCTAGACTTGGCTGTTTGGGGGAGTGCTTAACCTTAAAATGATGGTGTCTTTCTGTAAGCCACACGTGTGACAGGCTCCACACAGGGACAACAATGGTCCAGTCCCTCCAGGGCCAATGCCTAAGCCACATAATTCAGTCCTTCCCTGCATGTCCCTGGCCCTCCCAAGCTACCACCTCTCCACCAGAGACTGGGTGAGTGCCCATAAGTGAGAGAGTCCTTGTGCCAGCCCTATAAGGGGTGTTTGGGTTTCCAGCCACCTTCCGTTCAATAGGAAGGACAGACAGAGTCCTCACTGATTTTTTCACTGTCAAATGCCGTGGGCATTCCTCTTCCTGGCACAGGACCCCTGGGGAAGGGAGGACCCTCCCTCTTTAGGGGGAACCTCTGCCATTGAGGTATCCCTCCTGGCATTAAACCTCTATCTGTGGGTTTGGACTTGGCACGTTTCGTGTCTCTATCCCTCCTACCAGTCATGATATGGCCTTTTCTTTACATCCTTAGTTATAGGGTTTCTGTTCCTCTAGCGTTCAGATGATTCTTAAGGTTGATGGTTGTATAATTTACTTGTAATTTTGGTGTGATCCTGGAATGCAGTTGGCATAGCATTTACCTCATCCATCAACTTGGACCTGTAGCACAATATGCATTCTTTTCAAGTACACATGGAATGTTTTCCAAGGTGGACCACATGTTAGGTCACAAAACAAGTCTCAATAGATTTTGAAAGACTAAAATCATATCAAGCATCTTCTCTGACCACAATGGTATGAAACTAGAAATCAATTAAGAAAAAAGCTGAAAAACACAAAAATACATGGAGGCTAAATAACATGCTACTAAACAATTAATGGGTTACAAAATGAGATCAAGGAAGAAATCAAAAGCTATCTTGAGACAAATAAAAATGAAAACACAATTTATGGGACACATCGAAAGCAGTCCTAAGACAGAAAGTCATATGAATGCAGGCCTACCTCAAGAAACAAGAAAAATCTCAAATCAACAGTCTATTTTTACACCTAAGATCTGGAAAAAGAATAGCAAACAAATCCCAAAGTGAGTACAAGGAAGGTAATATAAAGATCAGAGTAGAAGTAAAGAAAATAGCAGCTGAAGAAACAATGGAAAAGATCAATGAAACCAAGACTGGTTCATTGAAAAGATAAACAAAATTGATAAAACTTTAACCGGACTCATAAAAAAAAATCCAAGGAACTCAAAATCAGAAATGAAAGAGAAGTAACCACAAACACCAGAAAAATACAAATAATTTTAAGAAAATACTACAAGCAATTATACGTCAACAAATTGGACAATTTGGAAGAAATGGATAAATTCCTAGAAGCATATACTCTTCCAAGTCTGCATGAAGAAGAAACAGGAATCTGAACTGACTGATTACTACTAATGAAATAGAATCAGTAATCAATAAGTTTCCAACAAATAACTTTCCTGGCCTGGTGGCTTCACAGGTGAATTTAACCAGATATTCAAAGAAGAATTAACATTTATTCTTCCGAAACTATTCCAAAAAATTCAAGAGGAGGGAAGGCCCCTAAGCTCAATGAGACCACCCTTCCCCTAATTCCAAAACCAGACAGTGACATTACTAAAAAAAGAAAGCTACAGGCCAATAGCCCTGATGAACACAAATGCAAAAATCCTCAACAAAATATTAGCAAATTGAATTCAGCAATACATTAAAAAGATCATACACTGTAATCAAGTGGGATTTATTCCTGGGATGCAAGGATGGTTCAATGTCTGCAAATCAATTAACGTGATACACCACATAAATAAAATGAAAGATAAAAATCGTATGATCATCTAGCTGGCCAAATGGCTCAGTAGGTTAAGAGCTTGCTCAAGAGTGCGAGATCTGAGCAACAGGGTTGCCAGTTCAATTCCCACATGTGAGCCAGTGAGCTCTGCCGAACTGACCTGCTGCTGAGCTGCCAACAGGTGGCAGGATGGCTCAGCTGGTGAGAGCATGTGCTCCTAACAACAAGGTTGCCGGTTCAACTACCACATGTGATGGTGGGCTACGCCCACCCACAACTAAGATTGAACATGGCACCTTGAGTGAGCGGCCACGAGCTGCCAAGGGGTGGCTGGATGGCGACTGGACTTGGAGCTAAACTAGCTGCACCCTCCACATGTAAGATTGAAGCACAACAACTTGGCTGTTCCCCTTCCCCAATTCCCCACACTGTTTCCCTTCCCCAATTACCCAATGAAATCTTAAAAAAAAGTACAAACTGGTGAAATTAATAAAAACAAATACAATAATGTAAATAGATTCAGAAAAACCATTTGACAAAATCCAGCATCCATTTGTGATAAAAACTCTCAGCAAAGTGGGAATAGAGAAAAAATATCTCAACATAATAAAGGCCATATAAGACATAGCTAACATCATACTCAATGGAAAAAAGCTAAAATTGTTCTCCTTAAGATCAGACAAAAGAGAAGGATATCTACTTTAACCACCTTTACTCAAAATAGTACTGGAAGTCGTAGCTACAGCAATAAGACAAGAAAAAGAAATAAAAGGCATCCAAATGGAAAAGGTGGAAGGAAAGCTGTCATTATTTGCAGATGACATGATACTATTATCTAGAGAACCCTAAAGATACCACCAAAAACCTATTTGAACTGATAAATGAATTTAGTAAAGAAGCAGTGTACAAAATTAATATTCACAAATTGGTTACATTTTTATACACCAATAATGAACTATCAAAAAGAGAAATTAAGAAAACAGTCCTATTTACAATTGCATTCAAAACAAAATAGGAATAAATTTAACCAAGAAGGTAAAAGATCTGTACCCAGAAAACTATACAACACTGAAGAAAGAAATTGAAGAAGATACAAACAAATGGAAACATATACCATGCCCATGTATAGAAAGAATTAACATCATTAAAATGTCCATACTATTCAAAGCAATCTATAGATTCAATGCAATCCATAATAAAACATCAACGGCATTTTTCACAGAACTAAGACAAATAATCTTAAAATTTATATGGAATGACAAAAGACCTCAAATACCATAGCAATCTTGAGAAAGCAGAACAAAACTGGAGGTATCACACTACCTGATATAAAACTATACTTACTACAAGGCTACTGTAATCAAAATAGCATGGTATTGGCATAAAAACAGATGCCTAGATCAATGGAAGAGAATAGAGAGCCCAGAAATAAACTGCTGTGTATATAGTCAGTTAATCTATGACATGGAGGCAGAAATATATAGTGGGGTAAAGACAGTCTATTCAATAAATGGTGCTGGGAAGACTGAACAGATACATGCAGAAAATGAAACTGGACCATCTTTTTACACCATATACAAGAAGAAACTCAAAATGGATGTAAGACCTGAAACCAGAAAACTCCTAGAAGAAAACATAGGCAGTAAACTCTCTGACATTACCCTTAGTAATATTTTTTTCTGATCTATCTCCTCGGGCAAGGGAAACAAAAGAAAACATAAACAAATGGGACAAACAGTGTTGGGGAATTGGGAAAGGGAACAGCCAAGTTGTTGTTCTTCAATCTTAGTTGTGGAGGGTGCCAGTCGCCATCTGGCTGCCTGATGGCAGCTCGTGGCCTCTAAGCTCAAGGTGCTGTTACAATCTTAGATGCGGGTGGGTGTAGCCACCATCCCATGTGGGAGTCGAAACAGCAGCCTTGCTGTTAAGAGTGTCGCTCTATCCACTGAGCCATTCGGGTGGCAGCTCAGCTCAAGGTGCCAAGTTCAGTCTTAGTTGCGGGTGGGCATAGCCCACCATCAAACAGGCAGTCTTGTTGTTAAGAGCACATGCTCTCACCAGCTGAGCCATCCAGCCACCTGTTGGTAGCTCAACAGCAGCTCAGGTTGGGTGCAGCATCACTGGTCTATGTGGGACTCGAAACGGTAGGCCTGTTGCTCAGAGCTTGCGCTTTTTTTTTTAAAAGATTTTTTTTTAATTGGGAAATTGGGGGACGGGAACAGTGCTGGGGAATTGGGGGAAGGGGAACAGACAAGTTGCTGTCCTTTTGCTCTTCAGTCTAGTTGTGAAGGACGTTGCTTCACTGGCCCAAGTTGGCACCATCATTGTGCTCTTCCCAGGTGAGGCAGATCAGTCACCGGCTTCTGGACAGCCACTCACGCTTGGCTGCTGGCTACACACGGTAGCCCATGGCAACCCACTGCAGCAGGGGCTGCAGCCTACACCATTGCCGGCAACTCATGGCAGCCCAGCTCCAGGTTGAGCTGTTGTTCAGCATCTTAGCTGTAGAGGGCAGTGTCACTGGCCCT